>NW_009194664.1:30537-54987 GCF_000690835.1 Fulmarus glacialis | reverse complement strand
GGTGGGGGGTGGGGGGAGAAAAGAAAAAGGCTATTCTCCATGACCTCTCCACAATCCAAAAGAGAAATATATCTGCCTCTACAGTTGCCAGGAGCTTGACTGGAGAGGGCAGGTCTGCCCATCAACACTTGCGACCTGAGTGAGCATCCTAAGCTGAACTGGAAAGGCAGTTTGAATCTCTTTAAAAATGGAAAATGGTTTGTATAACCTGGCCTTTTCTTATGTAACAGGCCTGCTGCTTATGTGTATCCAATATCAGAGAGAGGAACCTGGAACCTACTGTACATTTCCCAGAAAAGCCATTAGTATATAGCTACACCTATTCAAGCATACGGATGGCACAGGTGCTCTGTGAGCAAGATTTGGCCTGCAGTTCCTTTATCCTGGCGAGGATGGATGAGTTGGAGAGAGTCCAGCCAAATACTCAGAGCCCAAATTAAATTTATGAGGCTGAAAATAAGAAGGAAAGGTAAGCTCAGTATCCCTGATCTACATTTACTAAGAAACTGAGCCCTGCTGTTAATTTACACAAACCCTTTGTAGAGCAGAGCTGCACTACATAAAAATTTTGGATTTTGTTGAAGCAGCAGAGGTAGAAGATTCCCATCTTCCCCCCCTGCCTCCTCCCCCACAGCCTTTGTCTTCAATAGGAACTTGTTGAAATTATTGTGCTGAACACAAATGAAAACTTAAACACAAGTGACCCTAATTGAGAAAGATCTCAAATTCCACTGCAAGACAATTCTCTCTTGGTCCTTTTCCCATGATTGCTCATATCTGATCAGTTACACTATTTCACAAGGTTTTTTTTTTTTTTCTATAAATCTTAAGCTTTCTTTACAAGCCTTGTGAGTTCTCTTCAACTCCATTATCTCAGGCTCTGGGATGGAGAAGTCAATCTGCTTCTTTCAGTTTCTGTACCTCTAAATCATCATCTTCTTCTCAGAAGCTGCTGACAAGTCACCCACTTGCTTTTCCCCCTTAAAAACTTTAAAATCACCTTTCATGATAGGCTTGCAGCAGAGAACAGAGTTTAACCGTACCTCTAAGCTGATCAAATAGTGAGCTGCTCTGAAGGAGGCAGCCCTCTGCCCTGACTGTGGTCACCTCCCACAATCCTGGTACAGGTGCTGATACCCAGCTGACCCCACAACAAGCCAGTGCACTTTTACCCTACTATAAAAGTGAAGAGGGAACAGCTGTGAGCAGAGAGAGAGAGTGTGTTATTCTCAGCAGCTGGCCTTTATATCAGGTTAGGGAAACTCTGAAAGTGCACTTTGAAATGGCATCTTCATGATGAGTCTAAGCTGCTAAAAGGAGCTGTCATGCCTCCTCCCTTCCGTCACCACCAGCTATATACTTCTACTGCCTAAGAAGCACCAGTGCTAACACTCATTTGGCTGCTTGGGAACTGGCCCCATTGAAAACTAACCCAGTCCCCTATCAAAATAAGGGTTTCAGTGGGATCAGCTCCTTGTATTGTTTTCACTTGGTGAGGCAAGCATCACTGAGGGCTGGTGAAACGTGCAGATGGTCATGTTGAAGAATATTTCTTTGGTTGCAGATGCAGCTTAAATTGGCTTAAGCTGATAGTGAAATATCTGAGAAGAATAAACCCAGCTGGGGTACCAGGGAGGATATATTCCCCCCTTCCTTCCCTAGTGTTTTCCTTAGAATTTCTAGTATGCTCTTATCTGATTTGTTTTTTGTTGTTATTTAATGCCCTGTTATTTCCCTCACTATTCCCTCCCCTTCCACAGGCTCCTTTGAGATAATCCCTTCCAATCAGGCAGGAGGAGATGAGTAACTTGATATATGCATGAAATTAATAAAATTAACATGCACAAATCTCATATGCACTCAGTGATTACACTCCACGGCTACTAAGGATACTGATAATTCTTCTCCTATAATTGCAAGAGGCAGAGCCTTGTGCAGGACTGAAGCAAAGCTGTTGAAGGTGAGGTTTATCCCTATCTTTAAGCCAGTTCCAATCTAGTGTGAGATCCAGAATGGCACTTCACACCTAGGCAGAGTCTGTCCATGATGTACCGTGTACAACAACAACTAAAAAATACTAGTTGTAGGTCCGGAGAAAAGAACTGGAGAGAAGGAAACTGTACTCTTCATTTGTCAGAGGTATGAGGTATGGTGGTGAGGCAAGGTAGTGTGAAATAGTACAGGCTTGTGGGCAACCATGTGTGCTCTGTGCAATAGCAAGGGAAGTCTAGCCAGAGAGGGAAAGACATTGAGAGAAAGGCTTGGGAAAAAGATCAAGAAAAGCTTGAATTCTTATGTTTACACGATACAGGTAGGAAGCTTCATGGCAGATGCCAGGCAGAATGGGCTCAGGTATAGAATTGCTACACAAGCTGTAGCTCCAGGATTGGCGCAGCTTATGGTACTCTTTAGTCCAAGCCACACTTCTTTTTGTAAGACACAGTGATAAAAAAGAGACCTCCCTGAATTTGGGCACCTACTGGCTTCTTTTTCATCATCTTCGAAAAACAGTTCACAATATGCTTAATTCTTCAGGGGAGTCATATAAGAAATACACCAAATGAGAACTTAGTCATTGTTCAAACGAAGTTAATGTGAGTTCTGTTCTCATTGGAAACCCTAAATATCTACATTTAGCTCAGTTTGCCTTAACTGTTGTATTCGTAATTGCCTAGAAAGAGAAACAAACTAAAATAAATCCACCTCTAAATGTTGTGGAGAGCAGAGCAACGTTGGCACAGTCTAAGCTCTTCCTTCTAATTTCTCCCAGATGGAATTTCCCATGTTCCTTATTCAGACAACTCTAAACAATCTGGCATTTCCCTTAAAGTAACTGACTTTTTCCAAAAGAAAAAGGAAAAGAAAGCAAAGAAAATAAATCCATTCTAATACAGAGATTATCAGCAGCTAGTGCCCTTACATCTAGAAAAATACAAATAAGTAACAGTTTCATCTTTGATTCCCCTCCCCTGTAGCAATCTGACAGGGAAAGATTTCTATGCCATGGCTCAGGGAAAGGCAAAATAAGCAGGGAAAATGTGAATAAAGTACTGCCTATTAGAACTAAATATATGTGTGGCACAGCTTACAGTCATTAAAGCACAGTCTCAAATATGAATGCAAGCTGTAAAGTCAACGTCAGGTGCCTCTATTGTATCATAGGCTTTTCCCAGGCTAGTGAACCTGCACAGGAGCAGAAGAGAACAGCTGGACATTGGTGCCAGACCAATGTCTCTCTTTGTGTCAGAAGGCATCATGGTGCCTGGGCAAGACTGTTGGGGACACTATGCTCTCTCAGCAGCACAGCCAGCTTCATGAATTGACTGGGGTAGGGATGAAGACAAATCGTTATTGTGTTAACAAATGGACATGGAAGACCTGCACTTAGAACATTAGGGTCTGTTTGCATCCTTGCACTGACATTTTTCCCCAGCATAGGCAGAACAAAGCATTATCTTTTCCTTGGAAATCAAGAGCAGCTCCGTGATTGTCGGTGTTGGTCTGGAAAAATTTAGTCAGGCCAGGACTCTGAGAAAGAGTATGTTTACTAAAACTGTAGAGACTTGTTCAAGAATGTTCTCAGTGCAGATATCATAGAATCATAGAATGGTTTGGGTTTGAAGGGACCTTAAAGATGATCTAGTTCCAACGCCCCTGCCATGGGCAGGACTTACCTACTGATGAGTAGTAGCTGCTGTCTTCGAGGAAGAGAGGGGTTGCAGTGTTCTGTGGAAAAAATGCTACTGAGCATCTTCCTCATCTCCTTTGACTGGGAACATTTTAAATGCCCTCTGAAACCTAGTCTTGTTTTTCTTTCCCGTCAGGGATCACATATCCATGCTAGCAAGACAAAAACATCTAAAAAGGCTTTTCTCCGTTATGGAGACAAGTCCGTGCACCAAGATTTACTTCTAATAAGATAAAGGCATCTAGTCCAAATTCACTGGCCTTCTGGATTCATTTTCATTGGGCATGGAAATCCAGGCATGAGTTGGAGGTCAAAAGGTTAAGAACCCTCTTCCAGAGCTCTGCCAACCTCCCATGAGGCAAGTACAGGTGAACTTCCCTTCTTTTCAGGTACTGCATGTGTGAGCGATGTAGCAAGCCAAAAGCTCTTTTGCAGGTATATATTCTTCTTTGGCTTCAATTTTTCTTCTCTGATTTGTGCATGATTGGAGGTCTCTGGGAATCCCTACACTATAAAATTGGGTCTCAAAAGTGATTTTACAAGGAACAGGATTTGTCTTGTTTCAGCTCTTTTCAGATATGGGAGGATACAGACTGAGGATTTGGGAGGTACAAGGGCGGTGGATGGGAGTCTCATGGGTGGCATGTGGAACGGATTCCTGAAGCATATTTAAAAGTAACTAAAAGCTTGGGTCTTCAAATGTTGTATTCTCAGTATCTGAAACTGCTTTAGCATAAGCATATGGGACAATGGAGGTTGCCGCAAAGCAATTTTAAAGAGCTTCCTCCAAGCGGGGAAAGCTGCATGGTGATTATATGTATTCTTTCAAGCTAGTGCTTACAGAGGTGCATTGATGTTTGGGAGGAAAGTACTGAATGGAAGTAAAACAAAAAGGGAAAGGGACCCACTATTGAAAGCTTTCATCCTTACTTTGTCCCACACTAGCCCTTAATGACTAAAATGAGTCTGATTTGCCTTTGGTCTTCCAGCTCCAAAATATGTTTGCCTGAAAATTTTTGTTGGATATACTTCGCATGTTTTGATAATGTGACTTATGAGATAACACTTCTACAAAGATATATATAAATACATACATGTACAACCACATACATACACGTACACACACTACATATAGACTTAGGAAACTATATGGCATTATACACCTCCATGCCTGTATGTGGCAGCAACCACAGTAAAGAAGAGGAGGTAGCTCAAAATAGCATGTACACAGTCCTTTATGGAGTTATTATTAAACAGAATGTGGTCTTGCCGTCCTGGCTGGTGGAAGTGTTTTTTTTCTGTGGGACTGGTTCCAGGGGAGTTGCGTCTGAGGAAGGAGGATCCTAGGAAGAGGGGGTGGGTCTCAATGAGGTAGCCTGATGGAGGACATTGAAAAGGATCCACGGTGACTTGGAGAAGCATCCCAGAGTAGGAAATATATGATAACACTATTTCTCATCAAGAAGATAAGAACATCACATGTTTGACTATACAGGGCTAAAATCTTGTGTATGCCTCTGGCTACCATGACACAAATCCCAGGCCATTGTGGCAGATTTGATGACAGACAGCATCACATCGACGGGACCCTCTAGTTTAGTGTAGAGTGAGTTTTCCTGTTCCACTGAAACACCATTTTCCAGATGATACATGGAAGTCTTGTCCCAATATTGGTGACACGCAGACACATCTGGTAAAGAGTTGGAAAGAAGTTTCACAACAGCAGATTAGGACACAAAGAGGAGTCTGATGCTGGGGTTGTAAAAGGCACTGACACTGGGTAGCAAGACTCTGGTTTCACATTTCAGTTTTAAATCGGCACTTATAAGCGTGCTGTCCTCATAGCAGGTCGGGGAATTGGATGACCCAGAGGGAAAGGAGCATCTCTGCACTTGCAACATTGTTGTATCATCTGCTTCTGATTTAGGACATCAGGCCAGATCCAGCAGCACTTTGTTTACCATATGAGAATTTTAAGTTCTAGACATAAAAGATACCTATTTCCTTGTGAAGATACTTGCACTTTTCCGCTGGTTCTTACAGGGGCTAAGCAGTGTCACTTGCCCTGCTTAAGGCATAGCATATCTCACAATCAGGGCTACTGAGGTGGTCTTTGCTTTCTGTGTTCTATTTGAAGTTAATCTGCTTCCTTCCAGTTTACCTGTCTTTGCTTCTGAGTAGATTCCCACCCATCCCTTGATATGTATGTCTGCATAATTATGTTCATATAATTAATTGTGACTTCCAGAAGACACACATATTTAACTCCTTTAGGTTTTTGGTTTTTTTATCAATCCTGTAAGTCCCCTAATACTTGCTCCTGGTTTCTTTTTTGTGTGTGTAGGTTTTTTGTTTGTTTGGTTTGTTTTGTTTTTTTTCCCAAATGGCCTCTAAATTGTCACTGTTTTTTTTTTTAAATGTAGTGTTTCAAGTGAAATCAGTTACTCTACATACGTTTTAAGACTTGAGTCTCTGGGAAAATAACATGTCTCTGAGCCTGGAAGTCGTACCTCTGCATAGGAAAAATGTCTTTTTTTCTTAATTTTACATTGTGGTTCAAAGATGGCATCCAGCTGCTGAATGCTTCACCTAATAGAACTCTTTTACCATCGTACTAGTCTAGATTTCTCCCTCAGTTAAGTACGTGTCCTCTGGATTTAGCTGCTTAGCCTCAGCATGAACCTCATTCTGTGGTATCTGCCCCAGTCTGTGATCTCCACTTTCTGCTTATTTCTCTGTTTAGACTAGATGGCAAATCTACCATATGTTTCTGTCATGTTACTGTCTTACAAACTCTCATATGTTACTTCCTTTTTCAAGTCATTAATGAAAACAGTAAATAAAAAGGGCATAAGACCATTCTTGCTGCATACCTCACTGGCTCTGCACTTTGCCAGCTGCAAGGGTATTTTCTATACAGTCCCTCAGACAGTTCGTATCTTCTGTGCCAGAGAAACTGCAAATTTGATTTAAGCATAAGATTTTGTGACATGTTTGGTCATAATCCAACCATCTTACAGCTCTGATTACTTTTCACAGCCCGTTTGCTTAAGTGCACTATAGAAGCTTGAGGGGGAGAAAAAAGCAGATGAATATTTTTTGGCAAATGTGTTCCTCATAAATCTTCCATTACTGTCTTTTGCACTTGTTTCTGTGTCAAAAAACTGAAAAGCTTCTAACTTGAGTTTGTATGACTTTAAGTCTGAACATATCTTAGTAGTCTTGTATTTTTATTTTTTGTTCTTCAAATGAAGTAAGTAGCTATTCAGTAAATAGCCAGATATTGGCAGCTTTTAGATTGTTGTTCATATAAAGCAGGCAATTCATGTTTTCATTTCTCTACATTCTGTTTCCTTTATAAATTTGCTACTGAACTTTTCCTCAACATACTTTGTCTTCCGTATCAGGTGCAAACCTTCAAGTTGGCTACATACATTTCAGTAACTGGTTTTACTACGGAGCACAAGATGTTTGCACAAGCAGCACACCAAAACTGCTGGGATGTGAGCAAATGCTCATTTGAAAGGCCAATGCTTGAACTAGTAACAGATTTGGCTGAGACTGGCTTCATTTAGCTAGCAGACTAATCCCAGCAGTGGCCACTGTAGTGTCTTTAGCACCGTGAGGCTGAATCAGGACTTACTGACTTCCAGCAAGCTGAGGGAGGGGGAGATGTGGCTCAAAGCACAGGCAACGCAATTGCAGAGCTATCTCCTATTGTACACCCGTGATTTGAAAAAGGTGATGTTTATGTGTGTGTGTGAATACACGTGCAGAGGGTTGTCTGTCCAGTATGGGGGGGGCACACAATGAGAGCCTGCGGTTTATGGTCAGGACGAGTTTAAGCTTGCCTCCCACAAATAAAGCCTTAAAAAGTTTTGCATCACATGGCTTAAGATAAAAAAGTGTTTTTCTCTATTTGAGAATACTAATGCTCAGGCATGGCTTTTGTGCGGAAATATTAATTATGGGTCTTCAAGTGTTGATTAAATTGTTATGAGAGCTGTGCCCAGATCCTTGCTTATGTGGCCATGAACAACTTATTGCTTGTTGTGACAGTATTTTTAATAGTGTGTTTTTAATTATTCCCTTCCTGGGATTGGACTAATTTGGCAAAGAGGCATCTTTATTTGCTCAGCTGGTTATTGCCCTGTCTTGCACTCTTTGGCCACAAACCACACACTTCTATACAGTGTTTGCGTAACTGCGGGGGGGGGAAGTTATTTTTATGAACTCTTGATTCTGTCTGTCTCTCTATTCCTGCTTGTACTAATTGGTTTTGTCCATAGGGTTAGCAAACTAGATTTTTTTTAGTCTGAAATAATTTGCCAACCAGAAAAAGTTACATTGTTCAGGCAAATTTTTCTGGTTGTCCAGTAGTCCCATCTCCATGTGTTTTCTCCTTCAACTGCATCATGACTAAGTCTCTTAGCCCTGTCATAACAACCCAAAGCCCTATCTGTTGTCTTGTCAATCCTAAGTCTTCCTTATTTTTTCACTTCTTTATATTGGTGAGTTTAAAAATGAGACTTCTGCTTTAAATTCCATGTAAAAGGAAGAGTTCAACTTTTTGCTAGATCAAAATTTAATAGATATTTAATAGATACTTAATAGATAACTTCTTCCCTTCATTAACTGACTATCAGAAAACTGGCAATTAGTTGAGATTAAGACTACATTTATCTTGAAGATACAAGGTCAAAGGATTTTTTTTAGGGTTGTTGTTTCCCAAAATTTTCTGCTCTGATGGAGATTTTTCACTATTGTGTTCTTCTCAGAGTATTTCCTTATATGCTGGGTACCAAATGTAGTTCAGCGGGTGCTTGGAGTTGAAAATGTTGAACAAGACCAGCTCATTTTAGTGCTTTGAGTGGTAGTGACAAGCTTGATTCATTGTGACATGAATCTTTGCTCAAAGCAACTGCACATGCTATTTAGGAGAAAAGCAAGCTTCTGTGGTTCAAAACAGCCTCAAAGCTTTTTCTTTCTCAAGGCTTGTGCTTGGATTTTTAGGAGCGGATCAGAGATTTGACTTTCTAGCTGAATAGGAAGGCCTCAGTGCTGATACAAATTCTGGGGATATTTGGGATTGGGAAAAAAATGATTTTTGTGTGTAGGTAGCCAAGTCTGTGCTACTTCGATAGGATGAGAGATGCGGGTTTTAGAGTGACAGATCAGTGTGACTTTGTTTGCCGGACAAAGGTTTCAAGCTTAAACTTTGAGGGGGCGTACTGGGATTGCCTGAGAGGGTGCAGGCTTAGAGTTCTCTTGACAAAGGCCTCCACATTTCACACCCACTAAAGTACTTGGCATCAGCTCAGTGAAGATTTTATTGGTAAAATGGAAGTGGAAACATCTTCAGCCATTGCAAACCATCTTTGCAGTATGTTTTTTGTCCCCTCCTGGCTCCCTATACATACCTTTTCCTAGGTGAGAAAATGGTGCAGATGAATGCTGCTTCTGCTCAAAGAGTGGGGTCATACCTGGAATGGATCTTGAGTAATGCCTCCAAGGATTAGCAGTAACACCCACCTTTCTGCTTCCCCACAGAGAGCAGTCCAGCTCCTCATGGTAACTCTGGGACAGCTAAAGGCAATAGGAATGGAGAGATACGTGTGTGTGCATGTGTGGGCACACATGTGTGTGATCTTGTACCATCAGGTGACAAACCTCAAGAAACTTTCCAGGTTAGCTTGGGTCTTACTCTGAGCTCCCCAAGCCTTTCCATGTGCATCATTTTTGCTCCAGCTTCATCTCCCCCAGCTCACAGTCTGTCTGTCATGACTCACACACTCTCTGGCTTTGATTTAGACTCCATCTGCTTTCTCAGCCAGTCAGATACCAGTTCTTCTGTAACACACCGTAGGAGAAGTGTGGGACTGCAGCAGAACATGTATCTGTATTCGGAAGAGAGGAGGGGGAGGTGTATTAACTCCAGCCTCAAAGTTTCTCCTTGTCTCATCTGTCTCAGAGCAAGCATTTGGCTAAGCTGCAAAATGTAAGTCTGCACTTGCCAGTAATAAGGCTGGGGCTGACTTGGAGAAACTTGTCCTTCCTAAGCGTGTGTGGACCCTCAGATCAGATTTGGTCTTAGAGCGTTGCCACTCACTGCACGTTTATGGGTTTTTAAAAGGAATGTCCTTTCTTCCCTGCTTGTTTAAAGGACTATCACAGTTCCCTGAGAAAAAATAGCAGCTGTTTTGCTTCTTCTCTGCAGGCAGGGAAAGGTGACACAAAGGGAGCAGGGAGGCTGTGTGCTAATGCCTGGCAGCCAGAAATGTGCCACAACCCTCTGGTGGAGGCAAACAGCTGGTGTGCACAAGAGACTTGCCCTCAGATCACCACTGTCTTCTCACAAGCACAGGGTGACCTGACCCTTGGAGGACTGAAGATCACTTTGGCAGGGAAAGGCTGTCCCCAGTTAGCTTATAGAGGGGGATCACGTGTCAAAGACAATACAGAGCTGATGGGCTCTGAATTCCAGACAACAAAAATAAATCTCTCCCTCTTCAAGAGACTAGCTGGGGAGATTTCCCGCTATTATAAGCTTGTCACAGACTCCCCCACCCATGAGCATCATCAGAGAGGAATTGGTGCAAGGTCAATCCTTGGAATTAAAGCCAGGAGGGAATTTTCCTAGGGAGACCGGGTTAGAGGTAACCATATTTTTGACTTGCTCCTGAGACAGCTTGTGGAAAAGCACCTGTTAGGGTGAAATTGGTCACTCTAAGTTAGGTAATGCTTTACTAATATCAGGAAGGGGGATGTGGCCCAACATTCGGGAGAATACCCCAAGAACATATTCTCAAAGCCTAGATTTCTTCCCTGTTGTTGATAAGTGCAAACACATCCAATAGGCTGTTTGGATCAAAAATATGATAGAAAGAGTTGTAGAATGTTAGAGAAAAGCTGCAGAATACACAGAATTTGATTTTGCCTATTTACCGAGAAAACCTCACAAGGACAGTGAGTTAAACAAAGCAGCATCTTATCTTTGGATGCTAAGGTTTTGCATGCATGACATGAACTGACAAGACATCTTTTTGCAAGATACAGATCAAGATCTGCTCCGGATTTAGAACTGGAATAGAGAGGGATGCTGCAGACAAGGGTTGAGGTCTCTGCTGTTCGTCACAACGGGGACAAGCTGGCAAAAGTGAGAGCTGGAATTCTCAGATCTGAGGTATGCAGAAATATGTGGAAAGTAGGCAGGGTAGAATTACCAGGAAAGAGAGCAGGAGTCTTCAGAGAGAAACCTGTTTTCACAGTGTAGAAAATGTGGCTTCCCTCTGCTGTATTTCTTGGCAGCCTGCTAACACTCCATAATTTTTTTTGGTGTTATATTTTAAGACTGTAACTTTGTAAAAGTTGTGAACAGTGATTCAGAGACAAACACAAGTACTTGAAATATAGGTGCATACATGCTGTTTTACTCCTCTCCCTCCAACACTGAGGATGGCCCCACTTAAGGTTTTCCCATTCTATTTAAAAATTCCAGAGATGATGGGAAAACAAAGAGGCTTTCCTCCCTTCCAGTGCTTTTCTTAGAGCCCTGGCTGAATTCAAAACATGAGACATCATAGACTGAATATTTTCCTCCCACTTGTTTTTAGGGCACAGCTCAGCTAAAGAACAGAGGAGAAGCTCCTAACTGCACCCCCATCCAGGAAAATCCCAGAGTAAAAATTGAGAAAGAGGAAAAATGTTCTACACGGGAATGTTTGGGGGGGGATGCAAGATAAGAGCTAATAAAAAGGAGCTGCAGCAATACAGACAGGATCGTAGTCAGAAGCAGCAATATGCTTCTAGGCTGGAGGTCTGTCTCTGTTTACACTGGTGCACGCAGGCCAGGTGTGACTGGAAGGATGACACCAATGGAGAATGAGGAGAGCTGCTCCTTCTCCACTTCCCCCGTGGCAGATTGACACAGAGCATCCTGAGTGTGTCCGGTAGTATTCATGTCCTGTTACAATCCCTTCTGCCATGTTACATAGACATGACAGAAGTCTAAGCATTATGAGCCTGCCCTTAGCCACCTTGCAGTACACATCTGACTCCTGCACACACCTGTATAGTCCAACAGCCTAACAGTCTTTGCACAGAGAGAAAGCAGCAGAAGAAAGGATCAGTCCGATGCCCCTTTTCCCAGCTGAATTAATCCTCTGTGGGGATTGCAAAGAACATCCAAAAGCTTCTCTTCGAGGAGCAAACACAAGAAGACTGGCTCAACTGAAGAGTGTGATGGACTACTCCCCTCACACCAGCTATAAGGGGACATCCTCATCTTCATCTTCATCCTCATCCAGGTCAGTGGAGCGTAGGTTTATGTCCTTGAGGATGTCTGAGATGTTTTCAGCAACTGGACCTGCCAGCTCCATCTCTTCCAACTCAGTATCAGTGGCATAAGTGGAGCATAGGACTTCCCCCTCTTCATGCAAGTGTGAGGGCTGGGGGGAGTGCGAGCAGGGAAGCAGTGGGCTCTCTGTGCCCAAGTCCGCTGCTTGCTGTGCTGCCACCATGGAGCTGTCCTGCTGGCTCCACACCTGAGTGGCCTGGCTGACCTTCTCACTGCTGATGGAAGTCCGGTTGGTATCACGGAAACTGGCAAGGGGTGGGCGGAGGCGAACCCCAGAGCGTGTGGAGCCCTCTATTGCCTTCTGAAGCTATGAGAAGAGAAAAAGTTCAGAAAAAATGGATGAAAGGGCAGCTGACCCAGCCCTACCCAGCAGAAGTTCATCTACGCTCCAGGGTAAAGGGATCACAAATAGAGAAAGTCACAGGTCTACCTCTGGGGCCTGTGCAGATCATCTTTTACACTGGTGTTGTAATTTTTCATTCCACAGTAAATAGCAAATTTGACACCACTTTCAGAGACGGTAATAGCCACTCAATTAAGAGGCCTACATTCATGAAAAGGATGAACCATCTAACATCCCTGTAAAAAACGCCTGCTGCCTCCTCAAATACATTCCATTCCTCTACATGGCTTCCAAAGGGTTGATTCAGAATTCAACACTGGATTGAAAATGTAGCGATCGTAGTTATATATATTCCCAGCTAGGCCCTCCAACGCCTGTAAGTTATTGCAATGATCCACAGAACATTTGCAATTGATTAGGAGGAGACTTACCTCTTCCAAAGCCAACACTCCCCTCAGCTTCCCCATACTGGTTACATAGGCATGGCTAAGGCCCAGTAATGAGAACAATGTATGCGTCTATGAGCAAAAACACAAAAGACCATGTCAGGGACTTTGGAAACTGGTAACATGATGCTGCTAGAGCTGGGACTTGGGATTTAGAAATGGAAATATCAAAGGCGTACAAGTCTGCAGTCATCCTAGTGAGAAACTACCTCTTCCTTCCCCTTTTGTAGCTGGCAAATACTATCCTTTGGTCCTTCTGCTGTGTAGCCATAGTTGGGAGTGTGTTGATGATGGAGAGCACATTCTCAAGGTCACTCCCATCCTGCATCTGGCAAACAGAGATTCACATGCAACACCCTGTGTATTTGGGGATCTATTTCATTCTGGTACTGGAAATTAAACTGTCATATAGTAATATGCAAAGTCAGAACCTGCTTAGGCTATTTATTCCAGTGCTTTCCTTAACACTAGAAGATTTCTTTTTTCCTGTTCCAGAATATTTCCTGTCAAAACTTAAGCTTATTGCTGCTTATCCAGTGCAATAGGAACACTGAGAACAAGTTATTCCCCTTCTCTTGCAAAGCCTTCTTAAAAGGACAGATATCACACTGCTATCAGTCTTCTTTTCTTCAGCCTAAATATACCCCATTATTTTACTGTTCTTCATAGATCAGGCTTTCTAAAACTTTCAGCATTCTCAGTGTTCATCTGTGAGGTATTTCCAGCCTCCAAGTTCTTTAAGCTGAGCTCTAGCTGGACTTTACCTGTGGCCTTACATGAAGTCATTCTTTCACAGCTGGTGTTTGCCCTTTTTTTAACATCACATGAGATACTGAATGTCATGTCCAAGTGTAAGCTAGGGAAAAATCTCATTTCTCAGGAACAAGACATTTTACCCTAATGTAAAAGAAAATCAGACTGGTTAAATACAATTGATCATGATAAGCTGTAATATTCTTGCCATTGTCAGTAGTCTCACATTTAGCTCTAACTGTGCATACCTCAGATAGTTTGATTATTTATTCCTGCATTTTTTGTGCATCCAAGTTAAGTTGACTTGTCTGGTATTTCAGAGCTTCTCATTTGTTTTTTTTTATGAGAGGTATGAAACTTTCCCCATTTGCAGTCTTCAAGTATAATTTCTTGTAGCCCTTATATTCTCAAAGAAAAATGCTTGTGGTTTTCAGATTATTTCAGCCAGCTCTTTAGAAAACACCAAACTCATCTTAAGTATATGCTAATCTGTTCTTATTTTGTTCAAGGCTGAGATCTTACCCCTTTGATAACAGTAATTAATTAATTTTGTGAAAGGCATATGCTGATCGTTCACCGTTAAATGAATAAAAACATGCACTGTGCACTTTTGCTTCAGTTGACTGTTTTCCATTTCCATTGAGTGGAAGACCAGTCCTCTCTTACTCCCAAAATACAATGATTGCTTTTATCCTCAGTCATCCTGTGTTACTTCTAGAAGTTGTATGATCCAGCTTCCTCTTTCCTTGTTCCTCAGTTCAATGAAGAGCCTATGATATAGGGTGGTTTCAAGCAACTCTTCTCATACACTGAGGCAGACTCTATACCCTGACAGAAACACCCTGAGAAATCCAGGAGTACTCACTCCAGTGCTGCATAATGACAAAGTGGAGTGTAAATCTCAGTGTAATGCCCCCAGCAGCAAGGCATACAATGCTTCTGTTAATGTAGTGGCTGGAAAATCCTATGTGGTGTCCAAAAGCTATTTTAATAAACGCACTTAGACTTCTTATCATGTAGCCTTTCATTTTGCAGGAGATTGGAGGTACACGCAAAAGGTTATAGGAATAAACTGACTTCTGTAGCTGGATGTGGAAGTAGCTGGTGATAGTAGTTGTAGGTGAAGACAAGGAGAAGAAGTCAGTCATAGACTAGACTTGCAATGATAGATAGGGTGGAGAAAAATAGTGTATGCCTCAGAGAGACGTCTGCACCCACCTTGTGCAGGGAAGTTCTCTCCACCAGTTGGAAAGGGGAAGGGTCTATGCGGCAGCTGTCAAAGCACACATTCTTGTTCAGCTCCTCCTGTTCCCAAGCATCTATCTGACACAGGAAAGAAGAGGAATCACTCTTACAGTAATCAGCAGTGTTGCTGTCCTGTGTACCCAAACTAGTTCCATTCTCCTATTAATGCTTCTTCCTTCCTATGTAGATCATTCATCTTGCCCATTATATCACACCCCTCAGGTTTCCCGTCCCTTCCAGATGCCAAGTCCTTATGGAAACAGAGGAATTCCAGTACCTCAGAGGTTTTCTGAGAAGGTGAGGTTTTGCTCCTTCCTGCTTAAAGAGGGAGTGAACATCTTAGCTTTCCTTTCTGAGTGCATCTTCCCCTTGCAATTGCAAAATAATAGTTCCTTTGTGTAAAAAATGAAGGAATAACACAGACCCACAGAAAGATATAGGTGAGGGGGTACCTGTGGAGGTCTCTAGTCCAAAACCCTGCTCACAGCAGGGCTGACTTCAAAGCTAGATCAGTCAGAGCCTTATTCAGCACATCTAGCAGAACAATCTCTTCTGTTATTGGGTGAGACTTGCCCACTTTGCAACTCTAAGAAGAAATAGCTTTAGCTATGGCTTTGTGTGGCAATCACTGAGGTTGTCAGAGTTCAGGAAGTATTGCAAGTTATATGAAATGGGCAAAAGAAGCACTCAATTAACCTCACTCCCTTTCTGCACCCAGTCTTACCTCTTCTGGCCTCATTGTGTCAACAACTTCCACCGGCTCCTGTAGGAGAAAACACTGTTCAGGACAGACAAAGAACCCACAGTTTCAGAGAGTACAGAAAGGAAAAGTTTGCACAGCCTCCTCACCCCATGTGGTCCCCTTTTTGTTCCAAATAGTATATTACTGAGTGTTTAGATTTTCTTTATACTCATACATTACAAGGTGTACTCTGTACTTGCTGTACTTCCCTTGCCAATGAAGATTGACTATGGAATGCTGGTGGAGCAATTCAGGTGCCCAGACATGGTCATCTAGTACTGCTTTAGATGCTCTTAGATATCCCACACGGGGTCCAACTACTGCCCTAGAGTGGATGGGTCTCCCATAGGCTCTGTATGATATCCACCAAACCTGTGCAGATATGTCAGATACCCAAGGGCATCTAACATGGCACAAGGCAAAAGCATTTTTTCATTTTTATCTGGCCAAAACTGTTTGCCAAATTGAATAGAACTGCACTTTATTCCAGGTTAGCCAAAACAGCATTAAGTTATTCACTGAGAAAAAGCAGCCCACACTCAGTCATGATGGTAGCCTTGACAGATGGCTCTTTAGGAAGATGCACACTCCTTTACAGTAATCACACCCTTTCTCCTTGGAGAGACTTCCCCACTGATGCTGTCAGAGTTCAGGACCATAAGTATGTCCATGCTTTGGCCAAATGCTGAATGGCTCTGAGTAGTAGGTTCTATTTCCATTGCATTCCCTTCCCTCTTCAGGGTACTGCTAAGCTCTCTATATCGCTAACCTGGATGGCATTCTCTGTTTCAAGTGGACGGTTGTAATGGCACAAGAACTGCTGGATCAGTTGCCTCAGACTCCTGAAATTGCCTGAAGGATGAAAACAAACACATGGATAAGAGAGAAGAACAAGTGAGAGACAAAAATACAAAGCCCCATGCCCGTCTCCTTGCCCAAGGCTGGCTGGGAAATAATATGAGGGACGTAGTAGATGGTATATGACAGGGCTGAGCCAGTCATAATCTAGCATTCAATTTGTAAGATTGTGTCTGGGACATGCCAGAATAAATATTCCCATGAAATATCTTTTCCTCAAGGAGAGGAAACAAACCATTACAAAGTAGCCCTTGCAGATAATATTCATAGATCAGTGTCCCTAAAGAAAAAAAAAAAAACAACAACAGAAGCAAGACTACTAACACAGCAAACAACCTGATACAAGGGATAAACTGCTGTGACTAGAGGTTTCTGCAGTCCACAAAGAGAATGTGGTTTGGAGGATGAGTATGGAAAGGGGAGGTGAGAATCTGGAAATTACTTCAAAGACAAAACATATCAACATCCTGAATGTGACAGGTGCAAAGGAGTGAGGAGTCCATGGGTTGTGCCAGCAGTGTAATGGTGGGAATGAAAAAGACTGCAGAATTATTCTCCCAGGCAGGACAGTCAGGAATTAGCAAAGAGGAGGAGATAGGGTTTGGTGCTGTTGTGAAGTGAACACAGCTGTGGAGAAAGGTTGGTCAGAAAAAATGACAGCTGTGAGCCAAACTAAAAATTATGGCAGGGAAAGCCTCGTGAAGTCAGCCCTGCTCCACTTCCTCTTGTCAATCCTGGATCACTCAGTACTAGCTTCACGTAAAATGTCTCATACACTGTCCTTGTTTCGATGTGATTCTTTTTCTGATTTGGTAAGGAAGGTGGATGGCTGTCCCACCACTCTACTGCCCTGGAAGCATAAAGTGGATTTTCCTACGCGTTAGAGGTTTGGTCATACATGAGTGGTGTTAAGGAATGAGAATGTGCTATATGCTCTATTAGATGCTAATCTTTGGGTGCCTAAAAGCATGAGCCAGAGCCCTATCCTCTGTATTCATTCTCAAGATTGGGCTACACCTCTGTGCTTACTCACTTTCTGCATATTTCAAGACACATAAAGGAAAAAAAAACCACCATCCTGGATCAAACATACATGATACATGAACCAGATATGAGCTATGAGTACAGTCTTGGAAGCAAAGCTAATATAGGCTGGGGTGGCCCACAAAGAACACAATACATCAGTATTTGTCCATCATATTAATGTAGCTGAATCAGAGATGTGTGTCCAAGGGAGGAGCTGCTCAGTTTTGGAGATGGCTGAGCAACAGCCTAAGCTACTCAAAAAACAAGTACAGATGTTTAGCTCTCAGGCTGCTTTTCCCAGGGAAATTCATTCACAGGGTGAAGGAGGCAAGAGATGGGACCCTTCCATGCAGACTCTCCAGAAAATGTCTGAGGAGATGTTATTGCAAAGGATGGAGTGGACAGTACTGACAGAAAGAGAGCAGCCTGAGTGGGCCTATTTTTGCCATGCTCTCTGAGGGATCACAAACAAGATATTTCCAGGTACATTACACTGATGTTGAAGTACATTAACAAAGTACCTTTAATACGGGAACAGCAGAGAAAGCGCCTTCTCTCAGTGTCTGGGAAATCAGCACCTTGCACAGCATGTAAACACAGCATGAAAGCTTCCACAAGCTGACTAGGATGTGGCTGAGGCATGCCAGAAGTTACTATACCTGGGAGTTGCTGTGGCTCTGAAGTTTCAGGCATTTGTTTGAGAGGACGTGTTGGGCCATTGGGCTCCTCTGGATAACTGGGAGTGGGACTTGGGGGCCGAGGCAGCTGTTATGGAAAGGAGAGAAAATGAAGTCCAACCTGTGTTATTTCTTTCTCAGCCTCTCTAATGCCTTACTGCTTCTTAAGCAGTATCTGTGTTGCAGTCTCTCCACTTCTCTCCCTCACCTCTCCCTTCTCTTCTGTATCCTCATCCTCATCAACATAAGCAAAAGATTCATGCTTCAGCTTTGGCAGGGTTGCCCATGGTCCCTTGCTGTGCCCATCGTAGGGTGCCTCAGACAGCTTCTGCTGCATTTCTCTGTTGAGGAGCCGTCGCCGTTCTGGGCTTATATGTCTCTGGAGGAGAGCCTGCAGTTCAGATCGCTCTACAGACCCCAGAAGGATCATGGTCTCTGCATAACACAGAGCAGAGAAGCCATTAAGCCTCTTCAAGGTTTTGAATGTCCCCTGCCACACACTGCCCCTTCCTCCCTCCAAGTCTTCAAAGTGCTCGGACTTGTACTATCTAGAGTTATACAAGAGTCATTGACCAGCCCTGCTAGTTCCTGTTTATACACTGTGGGGCTGTAGGAAGCTCACCATGCCTGAGTTGTGCCACTCCTCAGCACCACATCAGAAGCAGGCTCTTTACTTATGCAAGATTCCCCCGGTGGTCACAGTTCAGTCCACAAACTTCCCACACACCTCCCTTACCTGCTATATCTGCTTCACTGCCCACACTCCAGCTTACCTGTCTGACCATCTGAAACAGCCTTCTGTCATACATCATCCATAGAGGAAGATTTTTAGGATGATTTTTTATGTAGTGGGTTAACTGTCTCCTTCAAAGCATGTCATTTGAAAGCTAGTTTCTTTGGCTCTTTAAGCTGAGATGGTCTTCAAGAATGACCAGTTTCTCCACATTGCTTACCTGGTGAGTCCACCAAAGGCAAAGTCTTAACAGTGGTGCTTTGGAGTAGAGTTTGCAAGTCTCGGTATTTACAGTTGGAGGAGATGAATTTCACATCTTGGACCATAATATCCTCAACAAAGATATTGTATTTGCTGTGAATTTATAGACAATAAGGTGAAGAGTTAGCATATTAAAAATGTCTAGCAGACAAATTCCTTAAACAAATATATAAATGACCACTTCTTTAAAAGTGTTCTCAATACAGTTGCTAAATAATCTTCTGTGAGAGTAACCAGAGGACTTTCCAACAGGATCAACACAGATTAACTGGATTTTCATTACAGTTGTATTCCACTCCATTACCCCTCACCATAAAAATACACATATCTATACACATATATGTATAGATGTTTTATATATACATACCTATGTACATTATATATACTAGAGATAGGAAGAAATGTATATGAATAACTGAATTTTGTTTTAAGCAAAATATCCAAATAAAATGATATTTCAAACATTTGCTGGAGAAAAAAATCCAAACTCCACTGAATTCAGAAAAAAATGGAAAATGAGACACTTGATTTTTAGATTTTTAAACTGAAACAATTTGGTAATATTAATACAAATTCAGTAATGTGGCAGATTATTCAAACCTGTGCTTTCAGTGAAAAAAAGAAGAGGACTTTTCTCCATTTCTGTGTATGAACCCTAATTCTACTCCACCATTTGTTTTTTCTTGCTCCAGGCCTATTCTGCCTTTTTATTTTCTTTGTAGTACCATCCCCTTTTCATGACCTTTTATTCTCCCATGGTCTCATCCTCTTCTGCTTTATTTCTTTGCCACTCCCCACCTCCACCTCTGTTTTACTACTATACCTTATGTGATTCCAGCCCAGGTCTGGCAGGTAGGGCAACTTCTTCACTTGGATGATGCTATCATAGAGGCTGGGCTGCAGACTCTGGGCCACCATGTTGGCAAGAATGACAGCCACCATCATGGGGAGGATGTGAGAGATCTGACCTGTCAGCTCGAAGCAGATCACAGCAGTGGAAACAGTGTGGCTCACTGCTCCTGTCAGAGCTGCTGCACCTTTCCCAGGTAGGGTGGAAAAGGAATAGGGAGAGAAGACGACTGTCATATAGAAACAGCATATCATGTCAACCAGGAAAGTCATGGGGATGGGACCAGACGAAGGAAAAGAAAGACATGGAGACTCACCAATGACAGCATACCCTCCAGGTAAGATTTGATAAACAATACCATCAAAGAGGATCCCGTTGGGAAAAAGTGATGCCATGATTTCCCCAATAAGACGCCCAAATGCAGCACCTGGAAAATACCACTGACAATTATGGAATTAACACCTAAGGAACATCCAGTCTGCGCTGTGCACCTATGCTGGGCGATCATTTGAGTATTTTCTAACAGAAACAAAATCAAAACCTACATTAAAATGACACTGGGGACTAAAGAGTAGTTCTCAGTTAGACTCCAAAAGGACAAAAAGGTACTAAGATATGTAAATACAGTTGACCCCTCATTCTTCCACTTAAGCACACTGGGCAGAGTGGTATTTGCGATTCCCAGGTAGGAGGAAATATTGTCAGAATATGTGCAATGTCAGTCCAGATCACAGTTGAGGCCCTTCACACACTCATTCTATGAATGACCAAACACTAGAATCACAGCTTACACAAGAGTTTAGGTGGGAAGGGATTTTTGGAGGTCTTGTTCTGAACCCTGCTCACAACAGGGCTAATTTCGAAGTGAGATCAAGCCCCCCAAGACCTTGTCCAGACGAGCTTTAAAAGTCTGCAAGGATGGGGAGCCTCCAGCCTTTCTGAGCACCTTAACCAAGGAAACAATTTTTTTCTTATGTCCTAGCAGAATTTCCCCTGCTGCAATTTGTGCCTTTACTTCCTATTTACTGTGTGTCTCTAAGAGGAGTCTTTCTATCCTCTCTATCTGCTCCTGCATTAGGTGGTGAAGGCCGCAGTTAGATCCCCTCTTGGCCTTCTCTTCTGCAGGTTGAACAAGCCCAACTTCCTCAGGCTCTCCTTGTTTGTTTTGTGCTCCAGCTCCCCAACAATCTCAGTGGCCTCTGCTGGACTCATTGCACTTTGTCAAAATCTCTTGTATTGGTGGACACAGAATGGCACAATATTCCAGAACTGTGTCCAAAATGCCAAATGCAGGGAAATAACCAATTTCTTTGCCTTGTTGGCTAGGCTTTTCCTAATACAGCCCTTTTTGTGATTAGCCTTCATCATGACAAGGGCATGCTACTGACTCTTGTTCAGTTGCTGCCTGCCAGAACCCAGAGGTCCTTAGCGCACACCATTTCATTTAAGAGCTGTGGATACTTCATGCTGAACTTCATGAGCTTGTATATTTTAGTCTAACATAGCCTCTCTTTCTCAACATTAGCATCGTATTCTTTTTATTTTTTGGTCTTGGAATTAAAACCAGTTAAAAAACAATAAACTCCCGTATGTTACCGTATTTCAGTCAGAAGAAATGAATAACTGGTGGATTACATTGCAGGTACTAGTTTTGAGGTTCTCTTTTCTAGTTGGCCTTCAGGGGCGAAAGGAACAACTACCACTAATCGTAGGATGAGAGTTGCTCTGTAGGTGAAGAGGCAGAGAAATTAGAAGGCCATGGCTCAGCATGCCTCCCCACAGTGTGGCTTTCCTTACGTAAAAGGACAGGGATTTCCTCCTCAGCATTTGGATTTGGGGGGTGGGAAAATGACAAAAGCAGAGACTCAGAGGCTGGTATATGGACTGGTAACCTAGCTTGTCATAGACATCAAGTGATGACTCCTCATCCACTAGAAGAAACCTACTTGGTACGTATGCAATGTCTCTCTTATCCTCTCCACCTGTCAGACCTATATGCTGCAACACAAAATTGAAACTCACCTAGAACAAAAACAGGCATGAAGCCTCCACAGGGGATTGGCATCGTGGTAGCAATGACAGACATCCAGAACTAGAACAGAGGCAGAGGATGCGGTTGTTACTGAGCAGCAATAGCATTTCCTGCAGCCCCACTCTACTGCCCAGCCTGTGAATCTGTAAGGAGACATGTTCTGAGGGATCTGGCAGTTCAGCCAGAAAGTGAAGGGTAAAGGGGCTGTGAGGTGTGAAGGGGAGCTGGAGGAACTCTGGCAACACACCAACACTGATGCAGAGGACCTCTGGGCAATTGCTGTGGTGTTAGGGAAGCTGAATCACCAAGGGGATGGATGAACATGAGAGTTCCTTTGCCTTGGACCTCGGAAGTTGAGATTTCCTACTGCTCCAAACAGCTTACCTTTTCATAGAACAAGGTTGTCAACATTTCACAGACTCAGAAAGATTTCAGTGTGAAGGGAACTCTGGAGGTCTCTCCCCCAACTCCCTGCTCTCACAGAAGGACTAATTCCTAAATTAGATCAGGTTGCTCAGGGCCTTGTCCAGGGGAGTTCTGAACATCTTGAAGGGTGGAGGTTCCCCAGCTTTTCTGGCCATTTGTGCCACTGCTGACCTACACTCTGGGGAGAATTTTTTCCTGAAGTCCAACTGTCATAAGTTTCCTTTATTACAGCTTGTGTCTGTTGCCTCTTTTCCTATCACTATATGGGGCAAAATGATGAAATCTGTCCTGTACTGCTAAAACCAATTCAAATGCTGACTTAGCCCAGCACATATAGACTTCTTCTGGAGGCAACAGCCTAATCTTACAGCTCAGACTTCCTCAGGCAATATGACAAGAGACTTCCACAGTTGAGGGAAACACAGAGAATGCTGCTGTTTCAAAAGCTTGTACAAAGAAGTGTACTGGCAAGATGTCCCTTGCTACAGCAGTATCATCCATAGGAGAGAGACAACCATGGTCCAGCACATCAAGAGCAATACTTTCAGGTATTTCAGGACCAGATATTCTCCTCAGAGTGGGCAAATCCTTCCTGTTCAAGGCACATATGAGGAGGTGATGCCTCTGCAGACATTGTCGTAGCTATAGATGAGATACTAATCTGTAGACAGTCAGTTTGGTGAGAGGAAATCCATCCAAGACAGTTTTTCCACTGTAACTCTCATAGGATGATTGGCATAAAAGGGAAAACGAAGCCAGGATGTAGCCTTCCATTTAGGAAAGCCCTCTATAAAGGTAACAAAGAGCCAGCAGAACAGCATCTCTCAGCACACAGTAGAGGAACAGGCTGTGAGGATGGGTTGGACCATCAATTTGATACCGGCTGTTGCTCTTCCTTCCATAAGCCATTTGAATATTCCAGAGGAGAAGTTTCTGGCTGGCTACAGAGGCTAGCAAGCTGCAGAAGTGGAGTATTGCTCTGTCTTTGCAGCCCTGAACCCAGGCCAAATACAGCTGAGAATTGGGACTATAGTGCAGTGGAGAATCAGGCCAAGTCTTTGCCTACAGTCGAAACAGCAGTTTCTTTTTATGTGGTCTATCCCAACCCTGAATATATCCAGAAGAAAATAAACTGCTTGGAGCAGTTATCTAGTGAATTGAGGAAGCTTTCATCTTGTCCCATCTAGTTAATGGGACAAGGCCAATGAATCTAGTGTCTGAGGATACAACTCTTCCAAGGGAGAACAGATGGACTCAGGATAGATACACCATGTAGTCCATCCGTCTTTTATTCAAGTAAATGAGACCTTAACTGCTTGGTACACTGTAATCAGAATTATCACAGAAGCAGAACCATTAACTGCCTGTCAGAAATTTGACACAGTGTTTTACTTTAGGTGGAATCAGCTGTGTCAATCAATCATTGATGTCCATTCCTGATCTACTGGAATGTTCAACTGATATTGCAAGGTGGTCTCAGCTCTTTTGCTTCGTTGCAACACAAAAATCATCATTTCTATGATATTTTTACCCTTTTATCTACCCCCTCCCGCCCAGGAAAACCTCTTTCTTGCTACTTGTATTTTGAATACTGGAATATAATGTTTTCTTCTTTCAAATCTCTTCTCTTGCTCTGTCGTGTGTCAGTTACACAGCTGATCCTTTCAGAGGCTGAACAGTTGCAACTTCTACAGATCATGTCAGCTCAGAACACTTAATCCACTGTCGCTTTCCAAGAAGTGAGCAAAACTGTTTTCAGCTGCATTTCTCCATCAAGTTACAGTACTGCTAACAAATCCCTGAGCCTCATGCAACTATAGATTGTGCTTGCATATTCTTATTTGTCTCCTATCTGTAGTCAGGAATACTAAGTAGACTTTGTCAGACTTCATTTAGACCAAATATAAATTATCTGAGAGCTTTTTACTCAATTACTTATTTTTTTGGAACTTGAGAAATCTTTCCTGATGTAGTCCTCCCTACCAACTACTACACGGTGGGTACCAAAGGACAT
>NW_009194664.1:0-30525 GCF_000690835.1 Fulmarus glacialis | reverse complement strand
TCAGCAGGATGTGTGAGGAAGATGACCTAGGGAGCAGTGAAGGAGGTCACTATATTAAGACCAGGAAACTATTCCCTAATAATTTTGGTAATCTTGCATTCAAGGTGGGCAAAAATCACTTCAAAAGATGTAAGACCCCATTTCAGTTGTAGTGCTTCATTCAATACCCAGCGAGTCCTCATTGGCAGTTCACAAACTATTTTACAAAGGATCAAGAACATTCACTCTGAGTGGAGAAGGGTTATGGTGAACTGGATTTCCTACCTTCATGAGGAAGAAAAGCAGGATGATGATGAAGACACTGACTTTGGGATGGATCCAGGCAGCAGATTTCCCTAGGATCTGAGGGTCCCCTGTGTATTTTGCCCAGGTATAGTTATCAAAGAGAGAGCTGATGGCTTCCCGTGGCATCAACTAAACAGCAAAAAAACCCATGCAAAAGCCATGAGATTAGATGCAGTAAATATTCTACCTCTCTTCCAATAAAGTGGAGGAGATTTTTACTTCAGTAGTTCATGATTATGAGCCTTAATTCACATTTTTAATCTTCAGGAAAAGAGATGGGACTTTACCTGAACTGGTGAAAGGATAACTACTTTCACATATGGAGTAACATCTTCCGTATTACTTGCTCAGGACAGTGACGTTTTTCAAGTTTTATATGAAGGAGATAGCAGAGATCATAAGTCTCAGAATATAGTCCCTCCTCAGTCCAAACTCCTCCCAAATCTTTCTTCCCCTTTCCATGACATAAAACCTTATGGTTTATTGGGGCACAGGGTAAGGGGGGACTGTTCCGCAGAACTGCACTGAATTGCAAATTCACATCCCGCTCTCACCTCTCCTGCCATGAACTGCCCAAATCCTGGAGGAAAGGTCACAGTTGCTATAAGGAAGGTTATAACCCCAGGGTATATGAGGCGGCTGAAAAGAAAGAAAGGTTTATTAAAATACAACTTCATATTCTTTTCTTGTAGCACTATCACTTCAGAACTATGAATGCTATTTCTATGAAAGCTCTCTGCCACATCTGTATCCATTGCTGTGGGGTTCTGTAACTAGGCAATTTAATGCCCTGCTCCACTGATCATCATTGTTCATACAGAGTTCAACTGTCAGCAAAGCCATTTCTCCCATCAGAATTAATGTAACGGGAGGGATGGAGGGAGAGAGGGATGTACAAAATGCACAGACTTGAATACACAGCGAGGGCTGTTCATTTACAGTGATGTGTTGACCTATTGTCAAAAGCCAGCACTTCCTCCATTTGTCCTGGTTATGCCAGTCTTGCCTCTTCATCCCCCATGCAATGTATCCTGTCCCAGTGTATTTAAATGTAGGTTTTTTTCATACATTTCTGCATGCATCCCCCATTGCATTAATTCTTACGAGAAAAAAACTGTTTTTCTTTCCATTGAATTGCTGACCGTCACAATTTTTGGGAAGGTGTCCTTGGTGGCTAGTGGGTCGAACTGTGCTAGGCCAGTGGGGCATAGCTGGACAGCAAGCTGAAGCCATCTGTGTTTTCGTACTGCTGTCTCCTATCCCAGGGTGGGTTTCTGGGTACACCGTGACACTTCATGGGCACTAAGACAACATGAGTCTAAGCTGCCTCCATGTGCTGGACTAATCCTGTCAGGCCTCCCCTGACAAATTACTGTGTTCCCAACAGGAAGTTCTGGCTGAGATGCTGTGGTATTCAGGAAGACAAGACATAACCTTTAATTTCTTTCCATCTAAGAACCTTCAAAATTCTGAGAAATTAGCCAAAAGTTTAAAGTAAATTCCTGCTTTTAAGGCTTTGCTCCACTTCTCTATTAACTTTGTTTGATGGCTCTGCTGGTGCTGGTGGGTAATGCTACAAATGAAGAAAGACAATTTTTCTTCCACATAATAAATTAAGTTAGTTTGAACTTCTTTTTAACTAGTGGTTTTCTTCTGCTCACATCTGCAACTTGCTAAGAAATGTAGGTCCTGCACACCTCTCAGCTTAAAAAATTCTCATAGCCTCAGATTCCTTCTGTAAAGAGACTGAAGGCTCTTTAGAGTTAGCCACCTTTTCTTCTTCAGGTTATAACTTTGGAGGTTATAACGTTATTAGACAGGGGAAAAAAGTATCCTCAAGTACCCTGTAAAACCTTTATTGCTAAGATTTTTATTTTGTTTTGCATTTCTCTTCCATGCTGCAATTCACACCATTTGGTTACTATCAGTTTCAGCCTTTGGTTCGTAAGTATGCAGTAATTGCAATACTGCAGCACATTCTTTACATTTTTGCTTACATTTTGATTTAAAAAATTTTTGATTTTTAAAGACAAAGTTAGATTTCAGTTGTATTTAATTTTCTTAAATATAAATGATGTTGAATTTGTTTTTTACAGATTCTAAAAAAAAAAATCAGAAGCAGCATGATCTTAAGAAGCATGATCATTGATTTTCTAATTAAAAACATTTTCTGTTCAATCAGTAGTTTCCCTTGTCCTCTTAATGAGTATTACAGAGTCTCCCTTCTAAATCAAGAAGCTATTTGAAACTATTGAGGCTGGTTAAAAAGAAAATCCAGCTCAGAACAAATTCTCTTGATGTTTGCAGATATCTTATTCTCATATAATTTCAGTTTCTCCTATTTTTACTATCTTACTCTTGGAATAGTTCTACTAGCTTCCAGAAAGCATTTGTTACTATCCAATACCAGTAGGGTATAAAAATCTGGTCCCTAAAGAGCGTATCTTCAAAGGCACTCACTATTTGGTGAGAAACTGGCTCAGAGCTGTATGACGCCGGATGCATAGGACCACTTGGCGATTGAGATAAACAAAAAATGCTCCAAGGAATCCAGAACATATCCTAAAGTAGAGAAAATGAAATAAAATGATACCAAACAACAGATAATACACAAACCATCAACCAAGAAACTGAGTTTAAGTGTTTTTCATCTTCAGCTGTTTATGAAGTCTTTTAAATGTCACCTAGAGGGTTACTCCTACAGCAACTCACTTGAAGACATTGATTCCCCGATGAAAGGGGAGAGATTATTTTGGACCTCTTTGTAACACACACTGCCATTTTACCACTTAAATTTTCTCTTGCTTAGAGGGGGAAATCTCATCTATAAAAACCTATAAAATAATCTATAAAAAAGGACTGACAGACCTCAGTGGGGGCTGGAGAAGAGCAACTGGGCAAGGACCAGTACTGTCAGAACTTAGACATCAGGTTGGAACAGGAAATAGTAAAAATGAAGGGAGTTTAACTCTGGTTCAGCAAAATTATATACCTACATCAAATATTAAAAGTAATAGAGAGATGCCTAAAGCAAAGTATGTCATCTCTATGATGCTAATCACTTAGGCCTATGATCCTGATCGTAATAAAGCCAAAAAAGTATAGTTGTCTAAGGGCTGGCCTTGATCCTTGTGCTCTCTAGCTTAATGAGACCTGGATAAATAGGGCCTAATACTCAAAGGTGAAGTAAAAAAAAAAAAGAAAGAGTGAACAAAAAGTGCATTTAGAATTGGTAAGGGGAAGTATTATTTTATGTGGCAAATAATGAACCCACAAAACACTGAGGATAAACAGATAACGTTTTAATTCTATTAATTTTTAAAATTAATGGAATTTTCCTTTGTTATATGTTATGCAGGCCTTTGCCAAATATCATTCAAAGATTAATTTAGCTTACTTAAAAGGTTGTATGTTGGAAAATTCCTGCTTGATCATTTAAAAATTGCATAGAAACAAGTTTAAACTATATATAAAGCTGTTCACAGAAAAACATGTCCAATGAGCTTCTCTTAAATATTTTAAGCCAGCACTGTTTAGCTCTACTGTTAAAATAGACCCGTCCCTTAGGCAATATAAGCCTAAGAGCTGCATGGTGAACCGCATTTCTTTATAATATTTTACATTAAAAAATAGATCCCTCCATTCTTGCCTATCAATTTGTCAATAAAATAGAAGTGCTCCTCTTGTATACATTTTGCAAATTACAACATTTGCTGACCAGAAGAACAAGATCTACCTATTGATAGTGCTTGGCCTGGCTCATTTTTTTTGTCCTACCTGAAAGTGAAGAAATATGTTGGATAGAAAGAGAGTCTAACTTTGAGACTTAATGTTAAGAGAATTTGGTGCATTCCAAGTTGGCATCAGGACTTTATCCAAGACTATCCAGGTCTTTAGCTGTTCTTCTAAACATTAGACACCCAGGCATTTGAAAGCATTTCACAGTTGTCATACACTCCTTTCCTAGCCTATGTGCAGTACTGCAAAAAACCAGCTCTGCCAACTCCATTCAAAACAGAATGACAAAAAGTTTTGCATTCTATCAGCTGTAAATCATAAGGATTACCTTTGTCCTTGCCAATCTAAACAAATAGATTCCCCCGAGTTCAGCATGCAAGTCTATTTAAGGTGAAGAACAAAGTGGATACATATTACTAGCAAAAGCTCCTGTATATTCATAGATTTTCAACATATTTGACGTCTGCAAAAAATCCCACTTGAGTTCATATTCAAGTAAATGAATATGACAGCAGCCTATTAAAAGGAGCTGGAAAACCTCAACTATATTTCTGGTCTGGGATCCAGGTCTTGCAACAGAATATGTTCACAATGCCCAGGTATTTGTTCCTACAGTGTATTCCCTTCACTGCTGCTCTGCAGTGATTTCCCTGGAGCCTCTCCGAAGTTCTAACCCAAGACTTTTCCTCACAGCAATTCCAAACTCAGTTTTTCTCTAGTATCTCCCAATTCTCTTCTCATTTTTCTTAAGTTCATTCTTTCTTTTCCCAAAATTTCCTCCACAAATGAAACCAACTCAGATATCTCCATAAATAAAACAAAACTGACACTCATCTTAATAAATTAATTGTTTTTCTCACTGGATCCAATTATGGTTCAGTTACCCTTGCCACCATGTCGAGTGTACCAAACTCTCTTGAAAAGGATAACCATTCTGACCTTGTAAAAGGGAAACTTCCTGGTTAAATCTTTTGTCCCATTTTTGGCAAGTGAAAAGGCCATACTTGTTGGGTCAGTTCATTTGCGGATGTCATCAACATCATTAAAGGACCATTCAGTACATCTATACTCAGAACCTAGACCAAGTTAGACTTGCTTTTTTTTCCAGAACTTAATTTCTGAAAAAGATACACGGAAAGGAAATAACAAACAGCTTGATAATACCCACATTTCCTTCCTTATCCATTGTGTTACATGGGCGCCGTTTCTGAAGGAGGAATCCTAACAAGCAGAGGCCTTAATTGTGACAATCAAACTGTTTAAAAGAGCTGTAACTGTTTTGCAAAAGAATTCTTAACAGAGCTTGCATGATAACCTTTGTAGAGCAAGGAGCCAGGCTCCTGGGACCTTACCCTATTACAGCAAATGCTGGCAGCTCTTGCAGATCAAAGGGGAAATCCATGCGAAAGTTCGTTCTGAACAGGGCTGTGATAGTAACTGTGAGAGAACAAAGAGGTAGAGGAGGAAAGGGAATAATGAGGTGAGAAGTTAAATGCCATAAAAGTTAGGGGTAGGGACAGGGGAACTAGCTATATACATGCTCCTGTGTGGTTTCATGGCATTATATACAATATTACAGATTGGCAGACTGCTCTGATTTTAGTAGTGCCTATTTTTGAGCACTTGCAACCCTAGCACTCTAGATGGTATAGGTTTGTTTTCAGAGAATATATATTTTTTTTAGCTACAATGCCAGATTTTTAAAGGGTTTTCTTTTCTTTCTTTTCTTCTACCATCTGTTCTTTAGGAAATAAAAACTGTTTCCACTATACTCACTGACTCTCAAAACTCTCTTTGCCAAGGCAGGCAGTACTTACATATCTGGAGAAGCTGTGTCATGCACAGTTGTGATTGCCTTCTAGAAACAAAATTCAGATCCTCTCTGAGGTTATATCTGCAAAATTTTTGACTGATACCTAAAGAATGAAAGTCTTAGAAATCAGAGATGGAAAAGATCAGCTAAGCCCCATCTTCTCCAGCTCACCTCTCCTGGTGGTGTTGCACTGCTAAAATGACTCAGATGTTGAAACCTGTCCTGTTTTTACCTAGAGGTACCTAATTGTGTGGAAACATTAAGTTTCTGTATACCAATAGGTGAAGTACAAATTACCAATCTCGCGCAGGGTGGAAATGCAGCTGAATGAGGATGGATATAAATCCTAGCTTTCCCTGGATGAAGGAATTATTTGCACAATGAGGAAAGAAAAGAAGCAGTGAAAATCTAGCAGTACATGATAATTTCAGGAAGCATTAATTACTTGTTAATTGGTCAGACAGGACCAGGTTTAGAGCAATGATTTAATCATATCTCTGTGGGTTACATTACCTAAGATAGTTAAGCCTGTCTAACAGCATGCTACTACCCAAAATGGGAGGATCTTACTCCCTGTCTCTTCACCCCATTCCTTCCCTCCTGGCTGCACTGTTCTTCCCCTGCCGTCAGGCCCACGCTGACACATGTCAAAGCTTTCACTGAGTTCTTTCACCTCATTAAAACCTACCAGAAAACCTATATCTGCTCTTTTTCTGGATTAGTCCTCTGCCAGGGAAGTGAGTTGAATGGAGGGGTTCAACAAACACAGAGATGGTACAAGGGAGGGGTGGAAGAACAATGAGGGAGGGAAGATGGTGAAAAGCAGGATGTCCTCTTTTTTATTAGATCAGCCCAAGAAATGGATCATCTCAATTTAATTTTAGGAAACAGATAGTCCAAGCCACTAAATGACAGTGCATTAAATGTATAGTAGGGCTCACTTTCAAAGAGTTTTGCCACAGGGCGGCAAAGATGACAAGGGCAAGGGGAAACATTCACAGCACTTAGTCTGACTCTCTAGGTTCCCTCTCTACTCCCACAAGACAAAAAGAGATTCCTACAGAAAGATACATCTCACCTACCTTCATCCTCTTTCCTGAGTGACTAAGCCATCCTGAAACTGCATGGCTAAGCCCTTTTCTCTCCATTGGCTACAAACTCTACTAGTTTAGAGTAGCTGTCCAACTCTTACAAGGTGAAAGTTAAGAGAAGTAAAAAGAAATGAGAAAGTCTAGTTAATGGGAAAGTCTACTTAAAAAAACTTTGAACTTCAAAATACCACTGAGCCATGTGTAGAAGTGATCAGAAAGAGCAGGAGGAAGGCAAGGTGTAAAACACTATAGCAAATAAGGTGAAGGCTCAGGACATGGTAAAACAGAAATCCTGCAAATTGCAGAACTCTAGTGTTCCATGATTAGCAAACAGGGGCCTAAGTTGCAGCAGTCAACCAAAATGGGCCAGAAGTTATTTGGAAAGTACAGATAATGGTGTAAAGCCAGCCAACAAAGCCATCGGTATCCAGAAGCCAGCAAATATTTTGTGGGTCTAAGAAAGAAAAGAATTTTGGTGAGATGCTACACAACTTATTTGCACCTGTCTACTCTGATGTGATTGCTTCCCTACCTGCTACCAGGAAGTATCCTGGTAGCAATGATGCAGCTTGGAGGTAAAAAATGACAATAAAAGAGGTGTGAAACAAGCTGCAGACTTAAAAGGCATTAAGATCTGAGGCAGATTAGGAATGAGGTGGATGAGCTATTTAAAAAAACAATTCACCTTCTCTAATGAGCATCAGGGCTTCCAGGGACTGGAGGAGGACCAATGGGTAGCTTATGTGTTTAAGAAGGTTGTGGAGCAATGTGGTAAAGTACAAAGACAGGCACCTGGCAAATTGGTTAAATACATATAGATTTTAAAAGCAGGCACAACCCTGGAAATACCTGTTTTGAACCTCAAAGCCAAGGAAAAAACCCAGAAGGATAATTCAAATGAATAAAAACTTTGTGATGTGGAGTTTTTTAACAAAACAGTAAAACCAGATTAAGGGGAATGGTATTTATTTAGATTATTGAGAGGTCCCACATGAGGCTGTGGAGTCATGTGGGAGCTGTGGAGCCTCATGTAGAGGTCCGCTGATCAAACAGCAAAAGGAAAAATATTGTCATGGATCAGAAGCTAGCCCAGAGAGAGAAAAAAAGTGCATTTATCATGTCAGACATGTAATGATACACGTCACACTACACGTGTAGAAGGAATTGCTAATTGTTGTCTTGGGGCCCTGTGGTGTTGAATGGATTTCTTCAGAGGTCAATATTGGAGCTGATTCTGTTTAACATCTGCATCAATATTCGGGATGACAGGATGGAACTCACTCATCAGTGACCCAGTGACTGAACCGGGGAGGGAGAGAAGGGGGTGGTTTGTCACCTGGAGGGCTTCATTTAGAGCAGCCTCCGCAAACTGGAGGAGCTGACCAGTAGGAAATCATAAATTCAACAAAGACAAATATTTAGTCTTGCACCTGGAATGGCATGTGCGTCGGTACAGTCTGGTGACCTAGTGAACAGGAAAAGCTCTGCTTTCATGCCAGCGCATCCTGGTGGATACGATGCTTAATATGTGCCCTTGTGGCAATGAAAGCTAATCACATGCTGGGCCACATCAGCAAAAGCACAACCAGCTGGTTGACGGTGGTGATTATTTCCTTCTATACGGCACTGAAGAAGCCACATCTAGAAAACCCGGTACAAACGAAATGTTACAAGCTGGAGATGGTCCAGGGCACGGGCACAGGGAGAGGCTGCAGGAACTAGCTCTTCTCAGCCTGGAAACAAGAAGGCCCAAAGGGATTCTAACAGCAGTCTCCCCTACCTCATGGGGAAGCTGTAAAGACACAGTGAAAGAAAGAGAGGTAATGGCCACAACTTTCAACAAGGGAATTTTGCCTACATATAATGAGCAAATGCTTCTTTTTGGAGGTGGTTCAGCACTGGAAGAGATGCCCAGAGAGGCAGTGGAAATTTGTCCCTGCTGTAAGCAGGAGTTTGGACTAGAGGGCTCCAGGGGTCTCTTCCAAGTGAAATCTTTCTATGGTTCTATGATTATGAATTTTCTGAGGAAGGCAGCAAAATCTGCACGTGATACTGAATCAGTTTACCCTGGTTGGAAGCAGAGAGGACTGCATGAGAAAGGCAATGTTCCGTGTTGATGAATGCAAAGTAATACAGTGGGGGAAGATCATTGATACATTAGAAAGGAATCTAATTTAACAATAGTATTTTAAGAAAGAGAGTTGGATCAGTGTAGACAGCTCTAAGAAAATGGTCTTTTTACCTTTTTCCCAACTGCAGCTGCTAGAAATGTGTAAAAGCTGCATAAAAATGGTATCATTGCTGTATTGCAGTATTGTAATGTCTTCCAATAAATCCATTTGATAGCCACATCTGCTTGGAACTCTGATCATTTTATCTCAAAAATATTCTGGAAGAAGATGGCAAATGCTTGCCTAAGCAGAAAAGTTAGTTCACATATTAGATATGAATTTGCAATAGTTTACATGTTCCACATGAACATTACAGGTAGATGTGCATAGTGCACATTAAGGGAATCAGTTTCTTCCACTTTCAAGTACATCAACCCACCTCATACAAAGGCTTTCTTTCTGGGTGATAATAGTATCCATACAGGAAACTAGCACAAAGACATCCGCTTATCTACCGAGTGCCTAACTTCTGGGAGTAGACAAGACTTTAGAGATTGTGAAGACATCAGAGAGGGAGCCTAAGAAAAACCCTTGCATGAACAAAGACTGAAAAGACGGGGCTTGTAACTTTCCGAAGGAAATGAGCAAGAAAAGACATGAAAGATAAGTTAGAGCAGGCATGATAAAAGATCATAAAACAATGAATGACTTAGCTAGACAAAAGTTTCTAGTTCCTTAATACAAGGACAAGGAGACTGGCAACACAGACGAAGTAAATTCAGAACTATGAAAAGGAACTATTTTTCATAGACAATTTGATCATGGAACATTTTAACCCAGACAGTCAGTGAAGCAGAATGTAAGGAGACTTTATCAAAAGCTGTCTGGATGATTTTAAAGAAGGGACAGCAATTAAGATGTTTCAGGGTTAAGCTAATTTCTATTGATTTGAGAAATCAGCAAGGGAGCTAAGTAGATCAAGTGAAGGATAGCAGATTATCTTCTGTCATCTGTCTTTGAATTTCTTATATTTTCCTCTGGAAAGAACAGAAAGATGTGTTTTTTGTGACAGATCTGATGGTTGAATATCCCTCAATATAAGGTAGTGTTTCACAGACAAAGATGTAGTCACTTTCTACATTGAAGTAGAAAGTGCAGTCACTTTCTATATTCAAGAGAATATTCAAACCAAATAATGATTTAGCACAAAAAAATTCAACCCTGTGAAGTCAAGAGAGACATTGGTTATAGCAGTTTTAAGTAAGGGAACTGCCCACATGGAGCTCAGATCAATAAAACAGATATAACTCCAAGAATAAAAGATAAAGACATTATAAGCAAGAAGTTTACAAAGAAATGGCAGCCGTCTGCCATTCACACAGTATTTGAAATAGAATAGAATAGACTATTTCAGTTGGAAGTGACCTATAATGATCATCTAGTCCAACGACCTGACCAATTCAGGGCTGACCAAGTTAAAGCATGTTATTAAGGGCATTGTCCAAATGCCTCTTGAACACTGACAGGCTTGGGGCATCGACCACCTCTCTAAGAAGCCTGTTCCAGTGTTTGACCACCCTCTTGATAAAGAAATGTTTCCTAATGTCCAGCCTAAACCTCCCCTGGCGCAGCTTTGAACCATTCCCACACGTCCTATCACTGGATCCCAGGGAGAAGAGATCAGCACCTCCCTCTCCACTTCCCCTCCTCAGGAAGCTGTAGAGAGCAATGAGGTTGCCCCTCAGCCTCCTTTTCTCCAAACTAGCCAAGCCCAACGTCCTTAGCCGTTCATCATAGGATGTTCCTTCCAGCCCTTTCACCAGCTTTGTTGGCCTCCTCTGGACGCATTCAAGGACCTTTACATCCTTTTTAAATTGTAGGGCCCAGAACTGCACACAGTATTCAAGGTGGGGCCGCACCAATGCTGAATACAGCGGGATAATCACCTCTTTTGACCAGCTGGTTATACGGTGTTTGATGCACCCCAGGATGCGGTTTGCCCTCTTGGCTGCCAGGGCACACTGCTGACTCATATTGAGCCTACTGTCAACCAACACCCCCAGATCCCTTTCTGCAGAGCTGTTCTCCAACCACTCCTCTCCCAATTTATACTTGTGCCCGGTGTTACTCTGTCCCAGGTGCAGAAACCAGCATTTGGACTTGTTAAATTTCATCCCATTAATCATAGCCCAATGCTCCAGTCTATCTAGATCCCTCTGCAAGGCCTCTTGTCCCTCAAGGGAGTCAACAGCACCTCCCAGTTTGGTATCATCAGCAAACTTGCTAATGGTGCATTCAACTCCTGCATCCAGATCATTGATAAATATATTGAACAGAACCAGCCCTAGAATTGAACCCTGAGGAACACCGCTGGTGACCGGTCGCCAGCCAGATGTAGCCCCATTCACTAAAATCCTTTGAGCTCTGCCCTTCAGCCAGTTCTTCACCCAGCGCACCTTGAACCTGCTCATCCCACAGTTGGACAACTTGTCCAGAAGGATGCTGTGAGGGACAATATCAATAGCCTTATTAAAATCCAGAAAAAACCTACATCCACTGCCTTCCCTTCATCCACTAGAGTGGGTGATCTTATCATAGAAGGATATCAAATTAACTGGACAGGACTTTCCCTTTGTGAATCCATGTTGACTGTGCCTGATGATTGCATTATTATTTAAATACCTTTCAATAGTACTTCTCCATAATTCTTCCAGGAACTGAGGTTAGACTAACAGGTCTGTAGTCCCTGGGTCTTCCCTCACGCCCTTTTTGTAGATTGAAATAACATTGGCTAGCTTCCAGTTCGCAGGGACCTCCCCAGACTCCCAAGACCTTTGGTAGATGATCAAGAGGGGTCCTGCCATAACATCTGCTAGCTCCTTCAGTACTCTGGGATGAATCCCATCAAGCCCCATGGACTTGTGAACATTCAGCTGATACAGCTGGTCCCTTACAATTTCAGTGTCCACAAATGGAAAGTCACTGTTCCCACACTCGTAGTCCTGCTAATGCTCTCCCGAACAAGCTTGTTTTGTGCTATTTCTGTCTGCACAAATGTTGCATTCATACTTTTCAGTTACTTGAGTTATTTTTTCAGGACCTTCAGTCACACCCTACCAATTCTGTAGCCTCCTAATCATTTTATCATCTCAGTTTTCTAGACTATTTTTTTTTTGTGCTTCTAGTCAAGAGATGACCAAAGCAGACCATGGCATTTCCAGCAGATCACAGCAGCATACACTGTAGTATGTATTACATCTTCTGTGATGGGATATCTCTATGTTTGCAGACTTTACATTATGCTGAGTAGAGGCAAAAATCCCACCTCAGGGGCCCTCTTACTTGCCAAGGACTCATATTCAGTCATTTTTCAGTCATATCCCCAGCACACCTAGGAATAGGTTGGGTTGTACAATTGATGACATAAGATACTTCTCTTTCTCTTTCCTTCTGTACTGCTGGAAGTCACATGTCATGGCAGAAGTTTCAAACTTCATACAAGGTTGTGGTTTTGAGGAAGATGGAAAATAATAAATTAATAGAGCAACTTTTGTACAAAGAGAGTAGGAATGGTTCTTAGCTTACCTGCATCCTTGTTCCAAACAGCAAGGACTCGGAAAATGAAGGCACTGAAGGTAGCTGCAAAGAAACCTCTCCAATAATTGCGCACAGCAAAGTACGTAGAAGTGACCTCAATGCTGAAAAGGACCCCTAGAAGGAGTTGGAAAGGGAGCAGAATTAAAATCAGAAGTGTAATGTTAGAAGCATGAGAGAGGCTTCTAAACAGTCTTCTAGAGCAGTGGTCTGCAAACTTCTTTGATAGCGCACCCCATCAATAAAACATTTTTAAGCATATACCCCCCAATATATGTGTATTTATTTAAAAATTATATATGTACTACTGTACTAATATATTATGTACAATATAAAACATATACAAAAAATAGAAATTAAAAAAGGATGAGATAACGATGAAATAAACAAAATTTTAAAAAGAATTTGTTTTATTTATTAATGGAACAAAAATATTTTTGTTCTCACTAAAAATATTGATATTCTTTATTTTTTAAAACCTTGGTTTAACACTTTGTGATACAGTGATTCAAAGGTCTGGCTCAATGTTCAGTTTATTTCGATACTTGGTCTTAATGGCTGTCATAGCTGAAAAAGATACCTCACAAAGATACATAGATCCAAATGCAAGAAATGCACCGTTGGCTGTGCTTACTAAATCATGATACTATTTTTTCAATCCCATCCACCGTTTATGCAAAGATTTTTGTTGAAATTTGGATAGTAAATTTCCATCTTCCCTGATGTCAATCAGTTATTCTTGCAAACTAATCAGAAGGTGTTGAATTTTTATATCTTTAACAAATGGGTTCAAAACCTACTGAAACTCTTAATCTGGAATATTTTTAAACAGGTTAGAAAGTCCTGTTTCCAAGTTTTTAAAATGTACACATATGAGAGCTTTTGTAGGTGACACACTTAAATTATGTTTGGCAACAAATTCACAAAATCTCCACAAATTTCTTTTAAAAAGCAGTTACTTTCTCACCCACTGTTAGAACATCACTTTCACCTGGAAGGGATACATCAAGTATGTTTATTTTTTTGAAAATAACTGCTAGGTAGCATGCTACTGACAGATGCTTGTCATCACAGAAAAGATCAGCAAATTCAGAACACTTGTCTTTTTGTAAAAGAAAAATGTGTAACTGGTCTTTAAATTCAGCAACTCTTTTAAAAGCCCATAGCCACAAGATAGCCAGCAAATGTCTGTATGGTACAAAGGATTTTCTTGGTCACTCCCCATCTCATTACAAAGTATTGTAAAGATTCTACTGTTTCAAGGTCTTGTTTTTATGAAATTAACCACATCAATGACATCCTGTAGCACTTTATGCATGCCTGGCTCACATTTCTTTGCTGCAATAGCTTGCCTATGAACAACAGAGTGAATGAATTTCAGGTGTGGTGCTGTCTGTGTAACCTTACCATGCAATTCTTTTCTTATGCCAGTCAAAGCAGCTGCTCCATTGGTTGTTACACTTGCACAGTTTTTCCATAAAACATTTTTATTAAAGAAGTCATTTACTGTTGAGAATATAGCTTCTCTGGTAGATCTTTCCTTTAGTGGCTCACAGAAAGTAGTTCATGTATTTCACTATCAAAACAGAACCTAGCAAATACCATATCTGAGACATGTTAGAAACATCTGTGCTTTCATCCAGCTGCATAGCGAGACTCTCATACTGTGTAATTTGTACTGATACTTGTTTTTTCAAATCTTCAGCAATGTTTTCTATGCGTCTTCCAACAGTGTTTGCTGACAAAGGAATGCATTTTAGAAAGCTGCTGTATTGCTTTCTGTGTATTATTGCAGCCATTTTTTCCGTGGCAGGAAGAACAGGTGTTTCCCCAGTGGTATGTGGTTTTTTTTGTCATCTGCTATGAAGTAAGAAACCTCAAAGGAGGCTTCTAAACATTTATCATTAAGTTCAGTGAAATTTTGTAATTTCAATTTGGATTGAATAACACGTAGCTTGATACATAGCTGAAAAAAATGTAGAAGTTTGTCTTCATGTTCTGGTTGCTTAGTTTTTAAATGTCTTGCTAATTCTGATGGCTTCGTACCATCATTAGCTAACTTCTCAAAGCACAAGATACACTTAGGGTGAGGTTCATCATTAATGATAGCAGATGTAAAGCCATACTTCAAATAGCCTTTGATAATTTCTTTTTTTTGGCCAACTTCTTGTCAGACCTTACTAGTTTGTCTTACTCGTAATGTGGCTGATTAAGAGCTTGCACTAGGAGCAGAAGTGTCAGCTCTACCGTTTTCTTGTCATTCATCTGTGCTCGCACTATTAGTATTATCTTCAATCCACGGTCTCTTTGCAGGAATCTTTTTAAGCCACTTTTGTCCATTTTGTGAGGTTAGTTTAGTTAACACTGTATAATACAATCCATAAATCCACTTAAGTGGTCACACATTGGTTGCAATACATTGCAATATGCTGAAAGCGTGCAAATGAGTGAGGGCACCACTGTCAACCCTCCACGTTGTGAACAACTCTCCACCCAGGACACCTCATGCACTGTATGGGACAAGTGGCCATCCGACATACGGACCAAGTGAGGGCAACAGTGCCAATACGTATACTGGATATTAGTAAAGCTTAATTTATTTCTTTTTTTTTATGAAAAAAAAAAAAGAAACTCCAATATTTTCTTCCCACACCCCAATGGATCATCTTGTGCACTCCCTGGGGTACGCACAGCCCAATTTGGAGACCACTGTTCTAGAGAGCCTTCCCCTCTTGCCTCCAGAAGGCTGACAAGATGCGGAAAAAAGATTGTGTCAGAGATGCTGGAGAGGTTGGTAACATTAAAGGTAAGCTTCTTTGTTCAAGGTAGATGACAGATCAAAAATACGGTGCAGGAAAGGGGGAGAGCAGAAGAGGACTAGGCAGGAGAGGATTTAGGTACCTGAGAAAAAGGAAACAGAAAGCCACTTGCCTCCAAGTGGTGTCCCAAAGCAGCAGCCGACCCCCACAGCGCAACCCACGGTCAGGACATCTGTGTAATAATATGGCTGCTACTGGTGAAAGAGACAAAGAGAGACAGACAAACAGAAGAAAGAATGAAAGCAAGCAGAGAGTGAGTAGCAGAATTGGCAGGTACGGCCACATGCTGTCACCTAGCTCTGTCACCAGTCTTAGAGTTACAGCTATATTTCTCTTACTTCCTTCTGGATGGTTTCAAAATAATCAAAAGACAAGACCTGGCACAAGACAGGCATATACATGGAGTCACATCTTCAAGACACGTGGAGAAGGCAGCATTTCATCTTTCATTGAAACATACACATTTCTGCCACTGTAGAAGAAATGTCTTGTGGAAAATCCTCCAGAGGGTGGAGGGCACATATATATGTTTTACTCCATCTCTTCTACTTTGGCAGGGAATCTCAGGATGCACATGTGCCAGAGAGTACCTCAAAAACCCCACCCTGTGAGTTTGTGTGCACAAGGCACATGCATATCCAGAACTGAGTGTGGGCAGATGCTGAAGGTCCTGTCACCCTGGGTAGGTGAGTAGGTAACAGATCACCTGGTAAAGGATTTTGTTGTCCTGGTGAAAACAATCATGACAATAAAGGGAAATGGAAGGTATAAAAGATAGAGTCTCTCCTGAGACAGTTTTGGACGACACAGAGCTGTTGAAAGGGAGAAAATGCTCTCCCACTCTTTCTCCAAGATTTGGCCCTGAAATGCCTGAGAATGGTGGAAGCTGAGCAGGTAGGTTTTCTTTTTTCTTTTGTCTAAATCCTAGGCGGTGCATAATACACCAGAGTTAAAAACCTGTGTATTTGGTACTTTCTACTATCATGTGTTTCCAAAATAGCCTGTTAGATGTTCCACAGGAGTTTTGAGAAAGGGTGGTCTTGTGTTATGGTGGGAATCTGAGTGGCCAGGCTGAATTCCAAGGCCAGAAGGCCATGAATTCCTGTTTACTTGAGCAGGTATTTGATAGAGCCTCAACCAAGAGGTGTCTCAAGGCTATGTCTGCACAGCCCAACAAAAAAGCACCATTCCGTGACCTAGAACAATGTGTCCACATTATCCACAGCTTTGTAACTAGGTAACTTCTGGGCCCTATTAGTGCCCCTGTGGCCTTAAGACATAATCATGTCCAGAACGGGGATGGCATTCATAGAATCATAGAATCATAGAATCGTTTAGGTTGGAAAAGACCTTTAAGATCATCAAGTCCAACCGTTAACCTAACACTGCCAAGTCCACATCTAAACCATGTCCCTAAGCACCACATCTACACGTCTTTTAAATACTTCCAGGGATGTGACTCAACCACTTCCCTGGGCAGCCTGTTCCAAGGCTTGATAACCCTCTCGGTGAAGAAATTTTTCCTAATACCCAATCTAAAACTCCCCTGGCGCAACTTGAGGCCTTTTCCTCTTGTTCTATCATTTGTTAGTTGGGAAAAGAGACCGACCCTCACCTCACTACAACCTCCTTTCAGGTAGTTGTAGAGAGCGATAAGGTCTCCCCTCAGCCTCCTTTTCTCTAGGCTAAACAATCCCCGTTCCCTCAGCCACTCCTCATTAGACTTGTTCTTCAGACCCTTCACCAGCTTTGTTGCTCTTCTTTGGACACGGTCCAGCACCTCAATGTCCTTCTTGTAGTGAGGGGCCCAAAACTGAACACAGTATTCGAGGTGCGGGCGGCCCCCCCAGTGCCGAGTACAGGGACACGATCACCTCCCTACTCCTGCTGGCCACAATATTTCTGATACAAGCCAGAAAGCTATTGGCCTTCTTGGCCACCTGGGCACACTGCTGGCTCATATTCAGCCAGCTGTTAACCAACACCCCCAAGCCCTTTTCTACCGGCCAGCTTTCCAGCCACTCCTCCCCAAGCCTGTAGCGTTGCATGGGGTTGTTGTGACCCAAGTGCAGGACCCAGCACTTAGCCTTGTTGAACCTCATACAATTGGCCTCGGCCTATCGATCCAGCCTGTCGAGATCTCTCGAAGAGCCTTCCCACCCTCCAGCAGATCAATGCTCCCGTCCAACTTGGTGTCGTCTGCAAACTTACTGAGGGAGCACTTGATCCCCTCGTCCAGATCATTGATAAAGATATTAAACAGGACTGGCCCCAATACTGAGCCCTGGGGAACACCACTTGTGACTGACTGCCAATGGGATTTAACTCCATTCACCACAACTCTTTGGGTCCGGCCCACCAGCCAGTTTTTTACCCAGTGAAGAGTACACCCGTCCAAGCCATGAGTAGCCAGTTTCTCCAGGAGAATGCTGTGGGGAACGGTGTCAAAGGCTTTACTAAAGTCTAGGTAGACAATATCCACAGCCTTTCCCTCATCCACTAAGCGGGTCACCTTGTCATAGAAGAAGATCAGGTTAGTCAAGCAGGACCAGCCTTTCATAAATCCATGCTGACTGGGCCTTATCACTTGTTTGCCCTGTATGTGCCATGTGATGGCATTCAAGATGTTCTGCTCCATAGCATTCCCCGGCATCCTTTCATAAATCCATGCTGACTGGGCCTTATCACTTGTTTGCCCTGTATGTGCCATGTGATGGCATTCAAGATGTTCTGCTCCATAGCATTCCCCGGCATCGAGGTCAGATTGACAGGCCTGTAGTTCCCCAGATCCTCCTTCTGGCCCTTCTTGTAGATGGGTGTCACATTTGCTAACCTCCAATCAACTGGGACCTCCCCTAGCCAGGACTGCTGATAAAATGTGTCTTGGTGATCACTTCCGCCAGCCCCCTCAGTACTCTCAGGTGGATCCCATCCGGCCCCATAGACCTGTCTGTGTCTAAGTGGTGTGGCAGGTCCCTCACCATTTCCCCTTGGATTATGGGAGCATCATTCTGATCCCTGTCCCTGTTTTCCAGCTCAGGAGAACAACTGGTCTTACTATTAAAGACTGAAGCAAAGAAGGCATTAAGTACCTCAGCCTTTTCCTTATCCTTTGTCACTATGTTTCAGTTCAAAGTGTCTGGAGTAGTGGGAGGGTTGTATTATAGTCACCAGCATGGTGATTAACAGCATGAAACTGAGGGTATATGTGACATGGCCTGCAGTATGGCAAGAGGTAATTAGAGTTGTTTGAAGATGTAAAGCCTGATGGGACAGTGTTGAAGAACAGAATGAGATAGAGAGACCTATAGCAACCACTGAGAACAGCCTGCGGCACACGGCATCTCCCAGGACCCAGCACTGTTTCAGAGTGCTGGTGCTGTGTAGCAGCACAGGAGTAGCCAGAATAGACCAAAACAAATAGACAAACAAAGAGTACCAGAGTGCATTCAGAAAAAGTAGGCTGGGCACCTTTTGCTTCTCAAGGGCTAAATTGGCTTTTCAAATCCATTTTGAGGTCTCATCATTAATACATAGGGTGGTGTTCACCAGCAGCAACACCAAGAAGTTATACACCATGGGCAATATGATCTGAAGTTGCAATCTATATACTGGACTAAGGTCAGCTAAAGATTACATGACTCCCAGGTAATCATATTCGGCAATTTGGTGTGAATCCATAAGAGGAAGCCATGATAACTTTCAGTTCGTTCCCATACCACAATGTTATCACAGACTTACAGCAAGTTTTAGTCTGGAACATACCTCTGGAGGCTTCTTCTCCAACTCTCTGCTCAGAGCTGGGCTAACTCCAAGGCTAGATCAGGGTTCTCAGGATCTTGTCCAGGTGAGCCCTGAGCACCTCCAAGGGTGGAGATTCCCCAGCCTCTCTTGACACCTGTGCCACCCTGAATCACATTTGGGCCAAGGGGAGAACTTTTTTTTAATGCATAGATAGAATTTCCCTTGCTGCAAGTTGTGCCTGCCTGTTATCTGAGAAGAGTTTGGCTATTTTGTCTCTTTAACATCTCCTTTAGCTACAGAAGACAGCAATTAGACCACTTCCCCTTTAGCCTTCTCTTTTCTTCTCTAGCCTCTCCTAGTGAACTATGTATAACATGTCCTGCAGTCTCTAATACTATATTAATTCCAGGTATGGAGAAAGAAACAAGAACTGTAGATCGTGTTATGGAAGGTTTTTTGGTTTTTTTTTTTTGCACTGTTTTTTTACCATCAAGAGAGATACCCTGTTCTCCTGTATACTACCAATTGTTCCACCTGACTATGGTCTAATCCTTGGTTCTGAACTTTCATTCTCTCAAGGGTTTTGGCAGACTTACAAGTTTTGCCTTGAAGTCTCAGGCTTCAGCTCAGGCTATCTCCAACTTGCTATATTGCCCACATATACACAGCTCTCAGCCTCTCTCTTGCTGGACCTGATTTTCTTCCTGGCACATCTTTTCCCAGGTTATCAACTGATGAACCTCTGATTTGTAGCTGACAAACTATGTTCCTTCCTTTTTTTTAATAGCAAACCAAGTAAAGGTTGTTATTACTGTTGATGCAAGACCATGTTGTATTTGTCAGCTAACTCATCCTTTTGAAGACTAACAGGAAAGTAGTGCATGGAAGAAATAAAGCCAACTTAGAAAAAACATCACATTTCAAAAACTCCTTAAACTTCTGGGCACAATCACCATGGAGAGAGATTTGGGGCAGTGCATGGGGGGAAAGTGAAATGAAGGCACAACAAAGAATGGACAACATTTTAAGACAAATGATTTATTAATACATTTCCACTGTTTTAGGAAGAAGTGGAAATGTGCCACGGCACACGTGCCTATGGCACACGTGCTGTTTAAGGAAATTTTGTGAATCAGAAGACTACTACAAATGCGAGGGGACAGAGATAAATTTCCACATTTGTCCTCGCAGCAGGATCATAGAAAAGTGGGAAGGGACCACTGGAGGTGTCTCCTCCAACTCCCTGCTCAGAGTTGTGCTAATTCCAAGGCTAGATCAGGTTCTTGTCCAGGCGAGTCCTGAACATCTCCAAGGGTGGAGATTCCCCAGACCCTCTGGGCATCTGGGCCAGTGCTGAACCACCCTTGGTGGAGGGGAACATATTTTCCTTATACACAGTCAGAATTTCCCTTGTTGCAAGTTGTGCCTGTTGTGTCTTGCATTGTGCCCCTCTGAAAAAAGCCTGGATCAATCGTCGCTAGGATCAATCATCGCTAAAATCCCCCTTTAGAAGGTTGATGACATCAGTTAGACCATCCCCCTTTAGCCTTTTCTCCCTTAGGCTGAGCAAACCTCAGCCTCTCCTCACATACCATTACTCCAACCTCCCAACTATTTTACTGGCCCTTCGCATCTCTCTTATATGGGAAGCCCAAAACTTTACACACTGATATTTCTGCTTCCAGTCCACTGACGAAGTATTCGCATAGTAGTTTCCTGTTCACATTATCACTTCCTGTCATACTTGCCATCATCTCCTGCCCTTAGATGTTGCTACTCCTTACATGAAGGTTTTTTTTAACTTCTGTTCTCTACTTGATCCTTATTGATTTTCTAAACAGACCCTGGTGCTCTCCAGATTGAACAATGTCCATGACAGGCAGGGACTGAACAAGCTGCACCATTAGAAATCACCACATTAATAGGTGTCACTTTTCCTACGATTTTCCCTTTCTTTCACTGCCACCAGTTACATGAGAAAAGAAAGAACTGGTGTTGCTAGAGTGTAGAGGTATCTGTGGAGAACCTGTCTGAGAGCAGGAGATCTCACAGCAAGAGGCTAAATGAGTTGTACATTAAATGTCACATATAGGAAGACACTTGCCTCCAAGAGGAGCCCCGAAGCAACATCCAACTCCAACTGCGCAAGCCGCCACCAGGAGGTCGAACTGCCTATGCACATTCTGGAACAGAGAGTGCAGCCAGAGAAGGGCATGCTGGGGTTAGAGGGAGCAAAGCCAAGGGGTTAGGATCCAGAACAATGAAACAAAGCAACAGCCAGCAGCAGATTCAGCCATTGCTATTACAAATAGCAGGCTCTACACACTTTAGTGCAGTCTTTAGTACTGTCAGCTGGTCTTCAGCAGTGACACCCGGTCCTTATGCACAGACAGGATCTACTCAAGTAGAACAGCACCTCCCATTGTCATATTACACAGCCAGTTTCTGCTAGGAGGCTGTATGTAAAGCACTTCCTACATTTAGCTATATATGCAGTTAATAGATTTTTTTATACAACTAGTCAATACAGTCATCAGCCTGCAGAGGTTGTTCTGCAACAGTAAAAGCCTAGAGACAGCGTCAGTGTCTATAATTAGCAATGCTATATAAATTTGGCTTAAAGACAAATTGATCTTTGTCTGCAGCTACTTTTTTGTACAGACAATGATCACAGTGCAAAGGTATCAGCATCATGAGATTGAAAACTTGTCAAATGCATATTCCTAACGAGCCTCTGTGTAACTGATAGGTAACATTAGTGGTCCTGCACAGTTATTTGACTGTATATCTGGCCTCCCACTACCATTTTCTTTGGCTTGTATTTTACTGCTCTATAGCAGTATGGTGAACTTCAATCCATATGCTTCTATGATTTGTGGCCTACCAAAACTATCCTATGTGTCTTAGGAGTTCAACCTGTGGAAAAGCTGTATGCAGAGACATGTGCCCTACCTCATACACACCACAGAAGATTGACATGAACTTGCTGAGTACCGCAGCACAGATACTGGCAATATGCACAAAAGGACCCTGCAAGAGAAGAGGAGGAGAAAATCAGAAAGGGTTACCCTCTGGTTACTGACAACCATTTAACCATTGCAGATCTCATAATTTCTCTTTGGCCATCTCAGCCAGTCCTCCAATTTTCTTTTTTTTTTTTCCCCTCTTAAAGACTACCTGACTTGAGTTCTTTGATGTTTTCTATATCAAGCCTTTCAAAGTAGAAGGAAAATGGCCAATGGAAGATAAGTGTTGCTGGAAAGAGCAGAGCTTTGAGAAAAGGAATTGTGGCAAAAGAAAGAAAACATTTATAGACTCTTCTTCCATAAACCCCTCTCACCTCCCCGACCTTGGCCACTACGGCACATGGAAACATTTTTGCCCTACAGGCATGCCACTTCCAAGCCCAGCTGTGAGCCCCACAACTTTGGCCACAAAAGCTTTGAGAGTGAGATATTCCTTGAGGACCACTCCCCTCATAATGGTCTTGAGCTCTGGGATCCCAGACCCTGAAAACAACAGCAGAGCAGAGGATGAACAAAACCTGCAGGCAAATGGAATAAGAAAAAAAGACAGACAGAAACAGATCTTGCCATGCCTTCTGCCCTCACCAACAGCCTGTGGAGAGACGAGGTGGCAGAAAATGGCCGCAAACAGAATAAGAACAAGTGGGTACGTGACCCACGCCAGATACTGCATAGGAACATTCGGGTGCAGCTCTCTGTACATCCACTTGTAGGCTGTGGACAGACAAACAAAGAAGTTGTCAGTAATCACAGCTGCTCCAAACAGGTTGGTAGACATCAAAGAATCACACACTTGCCAAATCTGCCCATACTAAATCTCCCTGAGACATGCTAGCCTAAAGTCCTCATTTTCTGAGACAAGCCTTGTTACATTTTGAGCATGAGTTCCCAAATAAAACAGGCATTCTGCAGGAATGGATAGAAGTGGTTCTCTGTTCTTAGACACTATTAATACCTGTGCCCAAATGTGGTGTAAGAAGACGTGTATTACATGCAGTCGTGAGGATGAATTACTGTACGGGGTCTTTTCATTTGACAGCCTGAGGGCCTTATGTGGGTCCGGAAGGACAATGAAGTGGTCCACCAACAGCTACTGCCCTCTCCTCCATCTCAATCACACAAAATATTGTTCCTTCTTAAAAACTAGCTTAAAAGCTCTGCTTATGATTTGCCTTTTAGAGCAGCAGCATGAAGGGAGCTGTGCCGACTCTTAAAACAGCAGTGGTACCATTGCTCAGCCAGGTACAACAGCACGAGCTGCTGAGAATCCACACTGAACTGCAGCTCCTGTGCAGTTCATCTTCTTTGCCTGAGCTGGCTCCCCACACAGCAGGAGGCTGAGACTTGGTGGAGAGAAAGAAAAAAACCCAAAGAACTCAGTTGCAGGGAGTACGAAGGACAGGGGCCCTCTGAGACTGGTAGGGTAAGCCAGACACCTGGTATATGGGGAAGCTCTAGAGGGAGGAACACTGGGCTGAAGGAATATTGGGAGCTTTGAGGAACTGCAGTGTCTGGTGGACACCAGCAGCCAAAAGCACTGAGAGGAAAGGATTGGTGTGCGTGTGCAGGTCAGGATTGGGACACTAAGGGTAAGGACAAAGGAACAGTGCAGTTAACAGGATGTGGACAATGTTGTGTGTTCGTGTGTGCACTGAGGTGGGGGGCAGGGGGACTGGAAGATCTTGTAATTGTTATAGCTGGCAGAGGGGAGAGGAAAAATGCAGGGAAGATGTCCCTCCTTATTGCAGGGGGGGTGGACTAGATGACCTTTAAAGGCCTCTTCCAACCCAAACTATTCTATGAATCTATGATATAAGACAGTGATTAGGAGATCTTTATGAAAAGAGCCAAAGGAGAGAGCACTATGTGGCCAGGTAGCAGGAAACTGCAGGGCACTGTATAAAAAAAAAACTTGGAAAGCACAATAATGAGGTAACAGCAAGGCCGAAACAATGTCAGGAGGGCATCTAAGGGCCCTTCCCCTCCCCACCCCCCATGTGCTCAATAGGTCTGGGGAGGATGGGAACCAGTATGACAGGAAGGACCACAGTACCACTTCCCTGTGCCCCAACATATTGAAGGGAGCAGGAGGGAAAGGGAGTCAAAACAATGGTTTGTCTTTGACACATTCACATACCCTTTGTTTCTGTCCGCTTATTTCCAAATTTTTCCCTGCCATCCCTTTAAACAACCTCTCCCTAGTTAACCTTTTCTCTACTATGTTGCAAGTACTTCAAACTTCCCAGGCAGCAAGGGGTGAGGATGGGACACAGGAGGAGGAACATTGGTCACTGGGCTTTGTAAAACATTCATATCATTTTACGGTGTGCTTTTGCAGCATCTGAATGGGACCCACCCTGTAGGCTCTTCGCACTGGCATAATCCATTCCCCAGCTCACCAACGCCATGACCAGACCCAACAGAACCAAGAAAATCCAGTCCTCTCCAAGCTTCTTGGTAACATATTTCTGGATGCGTCTAGCACAGTCTGTGGAGGGAAGAGTGAACCAGAAAAACTGAAGGAATATAGATGAAGCCTGTGTCTGTCTCTCCTCTCCTATGCTGAGAACTGACTATAATAAGGATTTATTTGGAAGCATCATGGGCTTAGTGTTGAAAGACTGGTACCCCTACCTCTCCTACACAGTCCTGCAAAATCTGATGCAGTTTAAAAAAAAAAAGGCGGGGGGGGAAGGGGGAATTTAGATCTTGCACACTAGCAGCAAAACTGACACAAGAAAGTCCTTTTCCTCCTGTTACAGAGATCTGCTGTGGAAAAAATTATTAACTTGGGACTGGTCTTTTTCCCAAACACATCTTGGCTCTTCCTAGGATGAAAGCTGGTGTTAAAAAGTCTTTTGGATCCACTGTAATTCCTTTTCCTTCCTTCTCTGCTTCTCCCCAGTCACAATTTTCTTGTCTTTTTGCCTTGCTTAAATTCTGTCTCTCTGGCTGGCCTACCCAATATCTGGTCATAGGGTAATGAAAGATGAATTGTCCCTACCTTGACATTTGGAATAGTGCTCTTCTTTGATCTCTACTTGACTCTCACGTTTCAGGGGTCTTTCATTGTTCTTTTGGGCCTGCTTCTTATTCAGTAGTTTTGCTGCTTCCTTCTCTGCAAAGTCGGTTATCTGGTCTGTGTATTGGCCGTAAAGCTAGAGGAGCAGAAAGCAAGAGAGATCAAAAGGAAAAGGTAAGGCAAATGCTCCTCCACAAATAGCATTAAAGATGAAAAGGCAGATCTACTAACAGTCAGAAGTGCAGACCCGAATGTACCCAAGCAAGGAGACAGAGACACAGAAACTCTCAGACAAATGCAGCTCATGTTTTTTTTTTTTCTTTCTCTTTCTGGTTCCCTCTTCCCAATCTCAAAAATCTTTTCATCTTCTTTTTGGGGGTACAAGATATGACTGCAGAATATTAATTGCTTTCTAACATCCTGAGAAAGAGCCAGCTCTGGTCTGAAGAGATTGAGCAGGCTTTCTGGAGGTAGAAAAGAAGGTCAAAATAGTTCACGAGGCTGCCACCCTCAGGGCTGTCTCATAGACTTCAACGGCACTGTGAAACATCTCTGATGGTTTTGAGGGGTATTACACTATCAAACGGGCTGCAGGAATGTCCTGCATCTGTTCCTCCTGCTGCCAAGGAATGCTTAACAGGGCACACAGCCACTGATGGTGCCTGTGGAGGAAAAGAAGCAGCATCAGCTCAGAAATATCACAGGGTATTGCACTACCTCCTCCCACTATTTACCCAAATCATCATGCTAAGTACTCACATATCTCCAACTCCTCTGAATTTCCTAACTACCTAATCTAGTCTTTGTCTTCAGATACTAATCTTGAAATGCAATTGGTTATATGCAATTCACAAGTAGCTACATGCGCTTACCAATGATATTTCACACATGGATCTGTAGTAAGCTTGGCACTTGTGCCGTTTTGTCAACAATGAGATCTTAAGGGAGCTTGAAAGATCCTGACTGTGCCCCCTTGTTTATCAGATGCCCTCAAGAGCAGCTATCCTACCTCACTCTGATTCAGAGTATAGGTGGGGAAGGTGTGCACTTGAGAAGCAGAGAATAAGCCTCTCCTCATCACATGCCCTTCAATGAACCAGCTTTGACCTTGCTTGAGGTCAGGTTACCACCTGATGCATGGCCTGTGATCTTGGCACTTCCCACCTGTGAGAATGTGACCATTTGCTTCCTCCCCAGCCCAACATCTGCTTCCCTAAGATTTTCTGAGTGGCAGGAGGAGAGTGAGCAATGCTTCAATCAGCAAAATCAGACATTTCAGCTGGAGAATGACAAGACATGAGAGAGATATAAAGCACTACCACGCGCTTAGGGGACATTTCTATCTGACAGCTTCGCGTCTCCTCCTTCCTAAGTGACACAGGAGATGTTGTTCCTGTTCCCTGGGGATCTCCATGAACTGAAACATCTGTACAATGGGGATAATGCAGCTGACTTATTTGTAAGAGAATTTCAGATGAAACAGATTCAGAGATTCACAGAAGGATTTACACTGGAAGGCACCTCTGGAGGTTTTTAGTCCAAGCCTCTGCTTACAGTACGCAAACTCCAAAGCCAGATCAGGCTGCTCAGACCTAGTCCAGGCATCTCCTAAAAATCTCCAAGGGTGGAAATTCCCCAGCTTCTCTGAGCACCGGTTTCAGTGCTCTACCAATTCATATTTTCACATAACAAATATGACTGAAGGTCCTAAGTAGTTTACTTATTTGCATATATTCCTCAAGAGACACTTGAACCACGTGCAATAGCTCCCTTCGAAATCCCTAGTGTTTTTGTCACAGAGCACACATCTAGGCTTTTTTAAATCATCCTGTTCTTAAGGTGGCTTACCTGCTGTCTCTTAAAGAAATTGATCCTATCTGAACATCTGAAAGTATTCTTCCATTCATCACTGTATTGGAAGTTGAGAAATTTAATGTAATTATTAACCCCATGATTATCAACAGCCTCTAGGCAAATTAAGCAATGCAGACTCTTTGCAGTGAGGAATGGCCGTGCTCTGACCCCCATAATACACAGAGGACAGTGAAACATCAGGCTGAAGGACTTGCCAGACTTCATATACAAGAAAAGCTGTCACATATAGAATCCAGTCCTAAATAGCAGACTGCTCCTTTTTTCTCTGTGTCTATTTCAGCCAGAAATGCCAAGTCCTAGCAGATTTAAGACAAATGCATCTTCACATCACCTCAGCTAATGTTTCATTGCCTTTACATGGTCATGAGGAATGGGTTTATACCAAATACAGCTTAATAAAAACTATGAACTCAAACCCGTGCCAAGTATGATGTTCAAATTAGAGTCTTCCATCTGCCCAGATGGAACAGCATGACAGTATAATAGTATGAATGGTAAAAGTCCTCATAGAGTATCCTAGCTCACTGCTTCTATCCAGCTGGAAAATGGGCACTCAGGATGTGGAAAAAAAGGAGTTAGTCTCCAAACACAAAAATGAAGGTTCTGTCCTGGAGAACAAGTTAGTCTCAACTCACTTAAAGAATGCTTCATACACGTGCTTTACTTCTCCAGGACTCTGGCCCTATTTAAAATGGTAGGAGATTGTGGGACAGAGAAAGAATCCGGAAATCAAAGAATGACCTTAAAGCAAAATTAGGTTAGGCAAGAAATATCCACTCCATTAGAAGACATGTAAAACTAAAAATATAACACAGTAGAACTTAGACTGTTCCTTCTTCTGATGCTCCTTCTCTAACACAAGGAACACAGGGTTTCTGAGCACCAGAAAAACTGGCGAGAATTTTAAAAGGTATCAATTACCACCTAAAGGCTTGAGACAGAAAAGGTACTATCATGCCTATCTTGGCTAAATGCTAAGTGAGAACATGATAATGGTGCAGAAATGGTTGAAGGTATAAATACCACTAATGTGGGGGACCCCCGCCCCCCCCCCCCAAAAAAAAACCAACAAACATCCAGGGAGAAAGCACTACCAGGGTAAAGTTCATTTTCAGGGAGGAAGCATTTATTAATGTTTAACTGTAAACCAGCAGGGTTTGTCTTTCCCTGGGAAAAAGGGATGGGGAAGTTTCATTGCTTGAGTAATAGAGGAAAAGCTGCACAGAATCTCAGGGAAAAATATGTACACACCACAATCTCAAGACTTTTCTGGGAGCTATTTTCTGAGAGCTCAGCACCTGCATAAAACTGCCCTCCTCTCACAGTCCAAAGCCTAAGCTATTTCCCATGCCGTTCAGACTAAACAGTATGTTCTCCACAGCATACTCCAGTCCTGAAATGCCTTTCCCCAGCACTGCTAGTGCATATTGTTTTTAATCTGCTGCTCCTGGCCATTGAGGCAGCCTTAAGCTCTACTGCTCATCCTTCTCACTCCTGCCTTGTAGCCATCCTGCTATTCCTGAAATGATCTTCCTTAGGCTTTTTTTCTGATGGATCACAAAAGAGTAGCCATATTTGGTCTCAAAGGTGAAACCTCCCCAAACTCACTTCATAAGAAAATTTTAATGTCAGTAAAAAGTCTAGGCTAAAATGCTTAGACATAGAGCCAATAAAGCACATTTGAGGGGCGGGGGGAGCAACAAAGTAATAGTTCTTCCTGAAGAACAGAAGGCAAAGAAGACATCCAACAGCAGTCCCACCACCTGAAGATAGAGGGGGGTTGGAGAGAAACATCAGAGGGAGACTTCTTGGAGGGACACAGTGAAGGACGAAAGGAAAAAGACGTAACTTGCAAGAAAGGAAAGTCCCATGACCTCTTGAGGGTGGTTCAGCACAGGAACAGGTGCCCAGAAGGGCTGGCGAATCTTCAGTCCTGGAGATGTTCAGAACTTGCCTGGACAAGGCCCTGGGCAACCTGACTTAGCTTTGGAGTCAGCCCTGCTGTGAACAGGGGCTTGCGCTAGAGACCTCCAGAGGTCCCCTCCCACCTACATCTTTCTGTGAGTCTGTTATTCTACATTACTGCATTGCTAATTACTCATTACACATCCCTCCCACTACACCCATCTGTGTATTGCTGAGGGAGCTCTCTGCCATGAACACCCCTTCTACAGTCACAAATAACACAGCTTCTAAATACCTCACCAGCTGGAGCTGCTTTCTCATGCAGAAAGAAAACAATACAAAATCCTACAATGTATGAGAATGTATATTTTTATCAATGTATATTACATCATCTATCACATATCTACTGTTATCTTAATTGTCCAAAATTATGTATATATTACTATTATTATCCTACTACTATTATTATTATTATCTATTGACCACTATATGTTTTTTAACTATCACTTATCTGAAGGTCCCAGGCCAAAGACCGAGATTTCACTGTTCTGGGGCCTGTGTAAACCCAATCAAATCGCAGAGCCAGTCTGAAATGGCTTCCAACCTACATATAAAACAGAAGGCAACAACCAGCAAAAGAAAAGGGCACAACAGAATCAAAACCTCTCCCTGCCAACCGTTTTTACACATGACAGTGGAGAAAGAAATCTTAATGGTTACTCTGCATGAAAATGGATGAAAACATGTGCAGCAGGTTGTTTTTCATGCTAATAACATAAATGTGCATGTTTGTACAAGATGTGTACATTAGCATGCATATTTATACTTTAGCTGCATATGCATAAATGGCTAGCAAAATATATTTATGCACAGCAAGCCTGGTTTTGCCAGAATATGTCTGCATACAGAGTTTCATACATAAATGTACATGCATACATGTGTATGTGATTATGTATGTGAAAGTATTTCTAGGGCATATTTTTCAGTAAATCTATAAATATGGCTGTCTGTTTTTTTAAGACTGCAAATTGTGTTCACAAATGCGTGCTTGCCTGGGGACATTTCTGCCTGAAGATATGCATGGGAATGCATTTGTTGGCCTGTTTGTTTGTGCGTGAGGTTGTCTATCTACATGCACCAACCAGCGTGCTGCCAGAGCTGCGACCACCACCACGCAGTGCCAAGTAGCAAGAACACGGCGGTAGGTTTTATTGCCTCACCGTGTCATCTGCGCCTGCTTGTGAAAGTGGTTTTAGACATGTGGGAACAGCATATCGGGTGGATACATGTGAACTGGGATGTTTTTGTGCATGGATGTGCTTTACTGGAGAAGCAATTTGCAACCCACAGCACCCCCCTGCCCCCAACTCACTAACGGTTCCCGTAGCACAGGGTGCGTGTCCTCAGCCCACCTCAGCTCTCCAGCCCTGGGCATTGCTCCACTCGCACCCCACAGGGCAGGCGTGTGCCATCCTCCCAGCGAAGCCCTGACACCCACCCAG
>NW_009194663.1:18645-27898 GCF_000690835.1 Fulmarus glacialis | reverse complement strand
AAAAGTGCGACTTAACAGAGTTCAATGGCGAGGTTCCCTCTATCACTTACTACATGGATGAAGCATACGAAGAAAAACCGAGTTAGAATTGAGCTGGAATGACTTATACAGAGACTGAGGATAAAAAAGGGTAAGGGAGACCCTGCCCTTGAGTCACGAGGTTCAGAGCAGACCCCCTTGCTCTCGAAACTCCTGATGGAGTCTAGGTGGATCTGCTCCTAGACCCAGACTTGGTCAACAGTTTACATCTAAGGGATTATGTGTGTTCAGCAGCAGCAGTCCAAGGTTCATTTACAGTTTTAAGCTAGATTGTAAGATTTTAGTAGCAGTTAATCATCTTACTATCAGTTCACACACACCGAGACACAAAGACAGATAAACATACAAAGGCGTACCTGTTAAAAATTCCCCTCGAGTCCAGTGAAATATTCACATCAAATGTCTTGGCATTTCTCAACAGGGGAGAGGTTGAGCCTCGAGGAGTGTTTCAGCCCAGGTCCCGGCAGGCCTCCGAATACCGGCAGCTCGAGAGGTGGCGAGCTCTGCGAGGCGTCCCACACAGACGGAGATGCTGGGTGCAGCCTGCTGCGGTCCGGGAGAGCTCCGAGGGCCTCACTTGGGACCGCTGTTAGGGTCATGAGGTGATTGGCTTTAGTCATCTGTGAAAATTCTCAAGGTTTCGGTAACAATGGTGACATTCCACTCGAGTTATGGCTCAGATAAGGGCATCGGGGGACGATGAATTATCCCCGCTCTTGGCCCCCACCTGGGCCAGGCAGCAGGAGCTCCCGGTACGGTCAGTATGTTCCCCCACCTCAGCCGTGCAAGAGCTCTGGGTACGGTCAAGGGATGCTTCATCGCCCGCCTTGTTACACCAAGGCCAAGGTTTAATGGGAGTTTCTGAGCTCATGGAGCGGCCTGAGGGAGGTGCGGGGCGGGGGGAGAGAAGGGGAATGCACCACCGCAGGCTGGCAGACAGGAAACCCATCTGAAATGCTCCTTCTGTGAGTTAACAAAGTCAGCACCAAGACTGGCATTGTAACACTCCTGTTTTGTAACTGGCTTCTCCCCTCTCCCCTTCTCCCCTCCCTTCTCGCCAGCCACAGCCAAAAAACCAAAGGTGATCCATCCACCTTTAACTTTTCCCCAGAATGAGAGAGAGCAGATCCCTTCACCAATGACTGTGAAGCCAGGGCAGAAGGCGGTGAAGGAGGGAATGCCCTTCAGCTACCTCTGACAGGCCCCATACACTGGGAGCTGAGCTGGCTGTGGGTCCTTCATCCTTCCACCTTAATGAGGAGTTACCAGTGCCAAGTTGTGGATCAAAATTCTATTTTGTAGATGTTTCTGGATGACTTTCAGTCCACTGCACTCAAAACTTTTACTGTGCAGAAATGCAGGGAGCTACTACAACCGTTTCTGTACTGAAGTGCTCACATGATACCACAAAGTTGAAAGTACACATTAGTTTTTCTAGTTTGAGGTCATTCTTGGTATTTCCTAACTGCCCTTTCTAAACAAGCAGTGTTTTCAAAATCAAAATTAGTTTTACTTTGTGCAGTGTCTGGACCGGATGGAGTTAACTTTCTTCATAGCAGCCTGTACGGGGCTGTGTTTTGGATTTGCAGCTAAAGCAGGGCTGATGATAACACAGCAGTGTTTTGGCTATCGCTGAACAATGCTTGCACAGTGCCAAGGTTGTCTCCGCCTCTGTCCCTGCCCAGGGGGTAGGTGAGAAGTTGGGAGGGGGCGCAGCTAACCTGAACTGCCCAAGGGGCTATTCCATGCCATGTTACATCATGCTCAGCAATAAAAATGAGGGGGCAGGAGAGGGTTTCTTAATTCTCTCATTTTTTCCTGAAGACTTTTGTCTGTAAGGAAGCAGTTCATCACTGCAAGACTGCACTTAAAGTCCTAATTTTGCTGCTAGATTTTTCACAAGATGCATCAAAAAGGATGAATTTGGTAAAATGATCAGCATTACAGAGCTGGGTATGTGGACAGGGAGTGTGAGGCAAACAAATTCAAGCAGCAGCATTTAAGCTGAATCAAAAGGATCACAAAATAGCTGAGGTTGGAACAGATCTCTGGCGTTTGTCTAATCCCACTCCCCCAAAAAATCACTATCTTTATAAATGTTTGAAAATTAGAAGTATGAAGATGGCAAGAGTACAGGGGATTGAGAAAAAATAAAGCACGTCAGATGGTTAAATTTAAGAGAAACTATTTGTTTTATGGCAGTTTAGTGTATCTTTCACCAACAGGAGGGGTGAAGTATGCTACAAATGTAGCAATGACACGCTAATTTTATCACACCATACAAGGGAATCTTGCATTAACATGCAGTGGGATGATGATAAGCAGTACTCATGGCTTGCATTTGAGAAGTCTCTGATTTTTAGCTATTGCTAATCTTGCTATCCTTTTCCTTCACCATATGGGACTCCTTTAGAAATCAATGGAGAGAAGGCAGCTCCTCTTGTATAGCGGTATCAGGAGTTTAATTTAGTGCTCCGAATCACTTTTTCCTCTCTTCCCTCTTTCTACCCTCTCCTTGCTGCCTATGTCAATGGCCATCTAAGGCACTTCAGGCATTTCAGAGAGCTGTCTGCAGGTAGGCCGTGTGGCCTTCCTCCAGGAGTTGCATGGGGTTCACGGGAAGGCTAAAACATTTTTTTCTACAGTTAGACTGTAGTGCCAAGCTCCAAGGTCCCAAACATCAGCTACTCGCTCCCTGCAGAAGCTCTGTGGCTGCTCTCTAGTGGGGAGTCCCGTGTCAGGACAAGGCATCAGTCTGCAACAGAAGGCAAGCTTGCACGTACACACCTGGCCTTGTAAGTTCCTGAAGAGAAAGTCAGGTAGAGAAACAGCTCGCCACCTGCCCAGGCAACAGAATAGCTCAATCTGCAGGCCACTTGCTCTTTCAATCTCCTATTCTGTAGAACAGAAGGAAGCTGGTTAATTAAATATAGCATAGATAAAGAAGTGGCATAGAAGAGGTGCATTACAACGGTGCGTAACCACATTTTTATGCAGATTTTGGTACTAGAGCAGGAGCAGAAACACTCAGATCAATTTGAGAGTTGGTATATTCTGATCCTAATGCTTAATTTCTATTTCAGAAAAAACAAGTACATATTATCATCATCAGAAAATAATCATATACAATATTCCACAGTACTGGTAATATGTTAGCTGTGCTGTACTTTTAAATAAGCGGCCACTAATCAGACAACTAGCTCCTGAGGAATATATCCACATTTTAAGTGACTTCAGGATCTCAAAATCAACATATTGCAAAGCTGAAAATTTCAAAGCAGACTATCTCTCTACAACATTTTCATACCATGAAGTTAAAAGTTCAATTGTCTCTTTTCACAATATAGAAAGAAAAAAAGAAAACATCAAGAGGAAGGAAAACCATTAGCAAATTGAAAATGTGATCCCGCAGCTGAAAGCAGTAGTCAGAATATATTTGGAATCAGAGCTTTGTTTCACTTTAGTGATGCTGAATTTCCGTTTTAGCTGTTTTATATAATCACCACAAAATAAGGTGTAGAGCTTAAATCAGGGATAAGGAAACTAAGTTTGGCACAAGTGATCCAATAATTACCAAGTGCTTGAATAGTCAAATACTGTATCTCCTAGCAGATCTCCTCACTGCAAGGTGTTTTTATCACGCCCTCTTCCACTGTGACTAATAGCCTTGAAGAAATTATTTATGTTTAGATTGATAATTAATAGCAATTTGAAAATAAAACACATCAAATAGGTATGTCTGTCTGTCTATTTGTACCTCATACTCATATCTCACAGTTTTAGAAAGTATGTTCATTTATTTCACATACATGTATTTACATTGGAGGAAATTCACAACACTGAAAATATAACATTTACACATTCACAGATATACAGTTTTGCGCTCTCTCCTGTTAAGACCAGGCACCCAGCTTTTCTATTTTTGCAATAATGACAACATCAATTCTCAGAGGATCAAAAGACTGGTAGGTGTGGTGGATTTTAAGAAGCGTCATCCTCTGTATGTGGTGGTTATATTCTTCAAGCTTTTAGATGGCAGGTTGTTTCATTGAAGAAAAATGCCTCTTGCATGGCATTTGCATAAGCTTCTATAAATCATAAGAATATAGGTTTATCTGTTTCTGTTTTAGCATGCTATCAGTGATCCTACTTTATAGAGTTCAGTTATCCTTGTAGTAGTTATTAAAGTTGATTCGCAGCAGAAAGTCCTCCAAATGTGGTTGGTACCCTCTATTTACAAGCTTTGTTACCACTGGAAGGAAAACAAAAAATAAAGTAAGCTTCAACTAAGACTAATATTCTAAAGTCAGCCTTGACAGTATCTGTGCATGTAAAAAAAAAAAAAAGCCTACTGCAGAAATCTGGAAACAATGGAATCAAATGTCTTTTTTTGCATAAGAAAGGTCCAGTATCTTTTTCTGGAATTACTAAGTATTTCAAATAAGATGGCAGAGAAGGATTATGTGTCAGTTCTAAGTGAAGCTGTATTATTCTAATAAAGAAATGCTTGCCCAAGCTGCTTTGACAATAAGATGCTATGTTCTTATCGTAATGCCAACTGACCAGGAAGCATGTTTAGGTCCTCTGCTGACCTCTGTGAAAGAAGAAGCTCTGCTGAAGTTTTCTTGAGCAAAGTCCATTGTGAGAAAGAAAAACCAAGAGAAGTTCCTGGGACAAACCCCTCAAGCTCTATGAATGAACAAACCGACTGCTCTAAACATCCTTAGTAACAAAGGAAAAAAGGCAATAGAAACTCCCTAAGCTCATAAACATCCCATGCACTAATATAAAGGGAATTAGCAAGCAGCAGTAACATGCAAGGAAGAAGGGAAAGTGTATAGTTAGAAGTTAGGGCCAGAGCCAAAGCCATTGAAGTCCAGACTACTTTGTATTGGCTTTCAATGGATTCTGGATCAACCCATTGTGAAAGAAAGCATTTTACAATACATGGTGACTGAAGGAACAAGTGTAGATGAACAAGCACACATTTGTTTTGTAGTGCTTAATGAAGAGGGTGTAAAGAACTAGGTCACTCAGCAAATTTCCTTACAGAATGGTCTATTAATCTCTGTCCATGAAGCAACCATAGATCTCGTAGTATGGGCTTAGGTGGCTCCCAGAAGTGTTCTGACTTCCTGTTGAATTTGGAAGCAGCCATTCTAACTCATCCTGAAATATCTGTTTTTGGTCCTGTGACACCATTTTTGGACACCCTTAAAGAATAAAAAGGGCAGCTCATTTCCTGAGGAATGTCGTCTGACTAGAAAGTATTCTAGAAAAATAGATCTAACGAAAACAGTTGCACTTCCTTCGGGAATTAAGGAATTTCTAAAAAAAACAAAAAACAAAAAACAAACCCACCACCCAAACCCCATGAACCACCTTTGTACTCAGGGGAAGGATAAGTAACTTCTACTAAAAACACAAGCAAGATCTGAAAGAGAAATGAAGAGGAAAGACAGATCAACCATTTCTTCACATTATAGGCTAAGCTGACAGTGAGGAGAAATTTTATCATGTTAAAGGAAAGAACATTTGGCAAATGATCTATGCAGTTGAAAAACACTTGCCTGGAGCACTGGATATAAGCTCCGACTAGTGCTAGGACGCTCTCTGAGCTTTAGTCCAACATGGGAATTAGAATTTTCAAATCTCATAACAATGGTAATATTCAACTAATGCAGATATATCTAAAATTACTTCTAAGTGGTATCTATCTCCTATTGCGGCCAATAAAAAGTTCCAGAATTCAACTCCAAAGAAAAGAAAAGTGTAAGCACATATACAGAGCTAAATACCAAACACTTGTTTTGCAAATTAGCAAAAACTTACAGTCCGTTTTGGGATATCTGTTAGATTTCCTGTGTGGACATTTTAATTGATGGATATGCAAATCTTTGCAAACCACAATAATGCAGTTTTCATTTGGGAACTACATTTTCTAACACACACTAAGTAAACACATCTTCCTGTTTTTACATTACAGTTCCAAAACATCTTTGTAATTTTTTCAGTTGTCAGTTAACTTTTTCTTCTATCTAGAATTTATGCAATTTCTTACCTTTGAATAAGAAGTGGGAGTAATACTTGAAGGTATTGTATGACTGCTGCATCAGACCAAAGTTGGGATGAACAGCCATTTGCTTCCCTGCATCGAAGCTCCATGACTGAGAGATAAGCTGGCTGCGGAACTTCAAAATGAGGCTGAAGATGCTATGTATAATGTTCATCACAGGGGCTGCCTTCTCTGTCAACAGACCCCTAACAGAACAAAAACAACTTTAGAAATGTAGCTGACATAATTTATTGGTTGTAGGAAGAAAAATACAAAGGGGTGACAATCCTTTAGGTTTCCTCTTTGATTGCTTTAACAAAAAAAAAAAAAAAAATCCACAAGACTGCAGCCAACTGGAATGGTGATTTTAAAAAGGGTGCCTAAACCTAACTTAATTTGTTTGCACTTCCAAGAAACTGATATTTGCATTGGTGTATCTGATTTCTAGAATGACATCTGCATTTGCAAAAGAGGTGACATTTAAAAACGTTATCATGCTTCTTTAAACTTTAATCCCCTCTCATCCCATCACCTGGTATCCAAACAGCAGCTTTAGCCAAGTTTTTTCTTATTAAAACTGAAAAAGAGAGACATGAAAGGACAGATTTCTTTTCTTGTTTATAATTTCTGTTCTTTATCTTCTCTTCTCCCTCCATCTCCCCACTTTATCATTCCAGTGTGTACTCCTTAAGAAGAAACCAAATAAACCCTAGCTCCTCTCCTCTTATTCACACCACCCTTCTGCCTCATATACAGTAACCAAAGGGCTAAAAGTTTCTGATTCCTAAAAGACAGATGTCTCTTGCACTGCTCATAAATCTGGACAGAGGCATCAGGTCGTATTTGTTCCTTCAAAGTCCAATCCTGGTCACTGCACATATATTAAAGGCATACATAATGTATAGAAGCAGCATTTTACAATCCTTGAGCTAGGCTTACTTGTGCACACTACTCATGCTGAGTGAAACAGCATTCATTTACAAAGGCTATGACAAGGATGGGGGGAAAGAAAAACAGAACTATGGCAAGTGTGCCCTTAGTCTTCAGGTTAGAGCTGTCCTCAGTGGACTTGAAGCTTGCAGAGGCAGGGTGAACAGGAGCTGGAAGCAACTCTAAGGAGTCTGGGGAAATGAAGAGGATAGGTAGCTGAGGAAAAGCATCAAAGTATGGACCTCATAACGTGCCATGAAGTTTGTTTCCCTTACATAAGAACACTTTCATATGTAAAGACTACTTAGTGTGTCAGGTAGAAGTCACTTTTGCACAAATACATTAGGCTACGCTGGCAGCTCCATTAACTTAAACTATGAAGCAAAAATAAGTATGGTAGCTTGCCTGAAGATTGCTTTGTTGAGGTATTCCGCATGTGTTCTGTGAATTTCTTCCAGGTTGCCTACAGAAGACAGTTTGTTTCCAAATTCACACCATGTAACATGAAGAATCTGATTAGCAATGTAACCTTGAATAACTTTCACAAAATGCTGCATTTCATGTTTATACAGCTGGAGCTGTCGAAACTGAACAGAATTTGATGCGCGACTCACTAAAGCTGAAAATAAAAACAGAAATGTATTATCATCGACACCCACAAAGACTGTCTAAAATCAGGATTTTTAAAGGAATGAAGGTTTCTGTTAGTAGAGTCTGTTTAAAATGCCAAGGAAGTTTCTTTAAAAAATTGTGGCTTTTGAAGCTTAGCATGACTGTTTATAAGTAATCGTCTAGCACAGGGTGCTAAAAGCATTTTAAACAGGACGCTCTCTAGTTCACTCATTATACTTACCAGTGCGTTTTAAGTGAAACCAAACATCCTTGAGAGTCCACACCATGTGCTTCAGCTGAAGCAAAAAGGAGAAGATCTTGTTGTATTTATTCATGCAGCTCTCAGTAATGACAATGTTCAGAGGCCAGTCAACCTACAAGAAATAATGGTGCTGATCATACTACATTTTTGTGTTAGAAGTTATAAGAATATTTCAGATACAAGTATTTTAGGGACATAGAAATTAATATATGTATTTTAATAATGTAATGCAATGACCAGGCTAAGTAAATCCTGTAATTTCCATTACACAATTTTTTTACTCCATTCTTAAAGGTATTCTGTTATTAAGAACATATTCACTCTACCGTGGTACGTAAGAACTATGGTATAATTGCAGTACTACTACCTTTCTCCATGCTTTCTTACCTTGTACCTTAGCTCTAAGCAACTCAGAGCATCAGGCGCATTGGGCTTGAACACTTCTGGAAGGTACTTGAGGGCAAAAGAAAGATTGGAAGCAAGGTGGGTGTCACCATGAAGACTGTACTGTAATGCTTTATTTAGGATAGAATTAAGAACCAGTGGATTCAGCAATTCACCAGGTGTTTGTCCTGATCCAAGCTAGGGGTAAAAAAAAAAAATAATCCTAATTACACAATATTAATAAAGAGTCTTGGCTCCTGAACACAGGTGAATTAAAGCAGAATGGTAAAGTGGTGACTATCCTGCCTTGCTCCACCATTCTGATTGGAAGTTTCTACTTCTGCCATAAGGATGCATAAACAGCATAAGAAGCAACTTCTGAACTACTTGCTGTTCACAGCATGAAGATAATCTCATACCTGTACTGATTTATTTTGATATGTTGGACTGCAGTTTGCTGTGGTTCAGGAGCTGCTACACATCCCTACTGCAGGGAATACAGCCTTTAGGCTTTAGTGGGGCAGAAAGCCAGCGACAGGACTGGTATTATCTATCTGACTACCTCATCAACTCGGCACCCTCAGAGGTTTACAAATAAAGCTATTAATTGAGGTTCTAAATCCTCAAGTGCTTTCCCTAGTTGGGTCTAAAGCACTCTTAGGATTCAGAGAAATACACTAACTATCCTACAGCCACGTATCTCCACTGGTAACCAGCTATATTAACCCAGGCTATCCCTCCTACCTTGCTGTCTTCCCCACGAACACAGGGGTAACTAATGAAAATACTGTCTCATCAGAGGGCCCAGCACTCTCTTCAGATGCTCTCCCCTCTGCTCTATAGGATATTTGAGGTAAGAGTAGGTATTCTGCAACACAGGCCTTTTCACTGGATTTTAGCAAATGGCAACAGGCTCTTCCAGCCTTGCTGCCAGCAGATGGGAGGGGACAGAGCAATAGTGCAGCAGTTTT
>NW_009194663.1:0-18614 GCF_000690835.1 Fulmarus glacialis | reverse complement strand
GAGTGAAATACCCTTCCATGGCTGCTTATCTGTCAAAGTTTGAAATTATTATCCTCAATGTGCCAAACCCTTGCTGGGATTAGCAGTAGGAAACATCACTCTCTTCCTTGGGACTTCCTTGGGCATGGGCATCCCTTCCGAGCAAAGACCTTCTTTTGCCTCAGCCCTTACAATGTTAACAGAGTTCCTTGCTACAAGACTTCTCGACACAGCACAAAAGAGGAAAACAGCACAAGCCAGGATTCTAAATCACACCATTCCCTTATTCCCATCCAAATTAATCCAGAGGTAACAAGCTAAAGCAGACAACCCAAAATCAAGGGTTAAGACAACAAAGCAAATACCTTCTCAAACAACAGGTCACTGAGCGACTGAGCGAATTCCCCATCTTCCATTAACAAAAAGTGTCTCAGTGCTTCAAAATGCTTCTCTACGTTCAGTTCCACAAAGTAGTAATCAACTATTGCTTTGTTCACAAGAGAAACACTAAGAATAAAAACACAGAAAAGGTATTATTCTTACAAGCAACTCCTTCCTTATGTTAACATTCAGATGTGACATCAGATTAGTGCTCCAATACTTAACTCTGATATCCAAGACAGAATGATATTCACATAAGCAAAAAAAAAGAGACAAAAAAAATCTTCATCCAGAATATACCAGAATTAAAACCTACCACTTCAGATAACTGGATTTTGAACAGTATTGTGGAAGTATTTTAAGACTGGCTACTATAATGCTCTTTAGAACATGCTGCTGGGCCTGGAGCAACATTTTATCAATAGCCTTCTGTCTTATCTCTGTCACCTACACAAACAGATTAAGAAAGACTGTTAAATCCCTGAGAAGAATATCCTAATCGTAAAGCTCTGACACTAGATATTGAGGGCAGGTTTATACTACAGTTTGCAGTATAGTGTAGGTATTCAAGCTAGCTTTAAATAATTTAACTTGCATATCAGAGATAGGCTAATTCTGCCAGCACACAACTCAGGCTTGCTTACTTTGCTTTGCTGAATATATAAATATGTATACAGATCATTCTGGTAGCCAATCTGGATGTTTAAAACGAAGTTAGATAATTACATCTTTCTACATTGCACCAAACTTTGAGTACAGCATACTCAGAATTAGTAAATGGAAATCCAAACTTCCAAGAAAGTAGATTCCAAACCAGGAAGCATTTCAACACATCTGTGAATAACTGTTTTCATGACAGAAGCTAATCTTGTACATAATAACAAAAAATTTTCTTTAAAATACCATTAGATATACTAATAAAATGGTCCAACATATGTGGTTTCCCTATACATCCCAATAGTAACAAGAAGAGCTTCTATTAAACTTCAAAACAGCCTTGAAGCTGGAGTTCACATAGAAACAGAAAATATATCCTGATCAATATGCATGAGCTTTCACATAATCAAAAGATTTTTCAGGTTTTTTCCCCTTATCTTTCATCTGCCAAATAAAAACTAGCACAAACATTATAAATAATACACCTTCTTTTTAAAAGAACAGGGAAACCAATGGTGTCAAAGCCACTGCTGCATAATCCACGAGTCTGAGAGCAAACACTTCCCTCCAAGCCCTTGTATTTCAAATAGACCTTCAAATTTTTAATTTACACATAAAAATATATGTTTATATTACTACTTATAATGTAAATCTGAACTTTTTAGTTAGTAATGGACCATCCACTGAACCACTTCTGGGAGCAAAGAGAAAGTTTAAGAGAACAGATCTATGTGCAGCTCTTGTCTCAAAAAAGAACTAATAAAGAACACGACACTAATTGCTAAATTATGGATTCACTATTTCTAACAAATACTCACTGAGATACAAGTGGAGCAGTAATAGAACGTTTCATCAGCACTGGCAGAGATAAGAGCTCACTCAGCTGTACAGCCGTTTCATCTGTTGCTGACTGTACCATAGGATCCACAGGAAAAGTGTACGATCTTGGTATCACATGATGCAAGAGATGAGAAACTGGTAGTTCTGCTAGATTTAAAAATATATAAACATTGTAAGTTATTATACTTAAGCAATTTGATAATCTGTTTCTATTAAACTCTACAAACCCCTCTAGGTTAGAAAATCATAATGTGACAAAATGTATTTTTCATCTTTGTGCCTAGAAGCAAATTGTTTGGCTACTGCAGTTCATAATATTGGTAATTTACTGGTAATTCAGGTATTTTTCTGGCACTCAGCTTTCTTATTCAAGTTTATCACATATTCTATTGTTCTACTGTTCCAACAGTTCTACTCACACATCAAATCATAACTATCTTGATATTTTTCAATACAATACTGATCCGATAAGGCTTTCAAATAAGCTTGTTCTTTCTTCCATGTATCTTCCTTTCCCCCTTCCTCCTCCTTAGTCTTAGGAGCATTAGCTTCAGAAAATAAAGTTTCTTGAGGCACAGTATCTTGTGGAATTGCTTTTTCAGGTTCTTCTGCCTTAAACAAAAAACCAGACAAATTTTATGAGGGATGCTGGCTTTGCCTTAACAATGTGTTCTTACAGGTAATTGACTAGTTGTTCCAACTGAAAATAAAAGAGCTTACTCACCTATACTTTTCTGACATGTAAAAACAATATGGTATTACAGTCATTACTAGATTAGGACAGAACTTACTACCTTAACTACCAGCGTGTTTAATCCTTCGAAGGAAAAGGAGGTCTTCTCGACAACTACTTTGTTTCTTACCTGTAAGCTCTGTGAGGAATCTGGAGAAGGGTCCTTGTTGACCACATCTGCAATTACTGTAATTACAAGTAAATTAAAGACAGCATTTACTTAGACCTGCTTATAATACTTAGTTCATACTTCAGATCTGCTCCCAAAGTTCTTCAGAATTTCTCTATAGACTATCACAGAAACAACCACCCCAATAACAGTCCCTCCCCATAGCCCCATCCAGGCAGTTAGATGTGTGTTCTCTACTCGAGATCACACGAGGTCCTGTTTCACGAAGTTTCAGACTAGAATTTTCTTAATGGTCTGTTTCTTGTATATAGGAGATAAGACTAAGCTCAAATTGTTTCCTCTGAATTCTAACAGTGTCCGAAAAGTTATGCAAGGAATTAAGCAGTAGGTACCCATTTTGACCATAACCATTTACATTTACTTTCATGAGCCCTCAAACAAATGCTGACTGAATAAACTTAATTTTATTTTACCTTCTTGTTTCTCTTCCATTGTATTTTCTTTTTTGTCATCTTTAATATTAGCATCAGGAAAGACTGAAACACTGTCAGATGACTGCGACTGTGGTAAAGTCTCTTCCTTAACTTGTGACGTTTTTTCAGGAGATAATTCTTCACTGTACAGAAGTGTCTGAACTGTGGAGTCAGATGAAGGACCCGAAATGGTTTTACGATGAGGTATTGGATCATTTTCGGCAGATGGGGCCCACTTCCCTATTTGGATGTTTGACTGGGATGCATGACCAAACGGGCTCCAACGAGATTTCAAAGGCTCTGTATCTGAAACCAGTCCTCCGATTTTGATGTGCGACTGTGAAGCATGCCCGTGGATATTCCAACGAGGTCTAGCTGAGACCACCTCTGACATGTTTTCACCAATCTTGATATTGGCATCAGATGCATGACCATGGATGTTCCATCGAGGCCTTGTAGGAGCTACATTTGACACATACTCTCCAATCTTAATATTGGCTTCCGAAGCATGTCCATGAATGTTCCACCTAGGCCTTGAGGACTCTACCTCTGAAGCATATTCCCCAATTTTAATATGAGCTTCAGAAACATGCCCATGAATATTCCATCGGGGTCGGCTAGATTCAACGTCAGAAATATAGCTGCTGATTTTTATATGGGAGTCTGAAGAATGCCCATAAGGACTTGAATGTGGCTGGTAAGCATCCTCATGAGGTACATATTCTCCCACTCTAATGTTGGCATCAGATGCATGTCCATGAACATTCCACCGAGGTCTTCTGTATTCCACATCAAATACATTTTCTCCAACTCTAACATGTCCCTGCCAAGCTGCAGATGGTCTGAGAACTGTATTAAAATCATACTCATTTTGCTGATGCAATGGTGCATTGTCTTCGCCTTCCAGTGCTCTTCTCAAGACAGGCTGATTTTCACTTACTTGAGAAGGCTCAGAAAGATCCGAGTTAATATTTCGGAATGCTTCATCTAGCAAAGATCCTTGTATGCTAATGGCAACAGGTTGTTCATTTTGTGGCTTTGATAAGAAATCTTCTATATTCACATTGGATTCGGGCAAGGAATCAGCACTGTGTAGAGGACTGCATGCTTTCTCGGAACTTTGGAGATTGCTTTCAGATCCTGCCGCGTTAGGCTGAAAATGCTGATCAGCATTATTACTTGTCAGCTCTGGCATGGGCAGTGCTTTGTCAGCAGAAGTAGCATATTCCAGTCCAGGCTCAGATTCTTTTCTACCAACTGTTTCATTAGAATGCAGAGGTTTCATAGAAGACACCTAAAAAAGAAATAATTACTACACTGTATGGCTAGTCACATATAATCAAGCTACTTATTAGGGCACCACTTTATTACAACTAAGATTTAAAATTTTCCAATTTTTCAGGTGTACTACAAATAACGTGATAACTACTCACCCTGCTGTTACAGTGAACCTTGTGTTTACTGAACTGAAATGAACCATGAAATGAACTCCCTTGAGAGAAACTTGGAATAGCAACCTGGAGTTTATGTAAGAAAATAAACTCACCTGTGAATGTGGATCTTTCAAAACAGGGTTTTTATCTAAAGCCAACTGGCACTGTTTATAAGGAATAATATCTAATTTTCTCCTGTAGTTTCCATCTGGAAGTTTTTCAAGCATTTCCTATAAGTAAAAATGACAAAACCAAAAGCCTTTAAGTACCAAGTACCAAATTTTCTAAATTACATTTCTTAAGCCTTTTCGGAAGATACCTCGATGCGTTTTTGATCTTCTAATAGAAACTTAAGACGGGCTGTTTCCAACTTGTGTCGCTGGATTTTCCACAATGCTCTTTGTTCCCTACGGGCTGCATCATCAGAAAGTTTGCTATAATGGTCAATTAATTCCTGCCTAAATGAAGGTAAAAATAAAGCTAAGTTACAGATTTTCACATACTGATTTTCATCTTCCCTTCTAAAGAATAAGACCTTTTAGCACTTCAGAACTGAGAAGCAATTTTTTAAAAGTAGAAGCCAGAGGCTTCAATCACAGAGAATAAACAGGTGGAGAAAACAGGACTGTATTCTTAGTCAATATGTATTTCTATAACTATTCTTAATAGGTCACTCATTTATCTTAAGTATTTTTAGATATAACAAAAGAAAGTGAAATATAACTAGAGGCACAACAAGGGCAATTCAAATAATTATCAATCTAACTCCTCCGTCTGCTTTTTACTTTTGCTTTGACATACATGTGACCATTTTTGCTGTGGGCTCAGCTTTTAATTGTAAGACATAGTTAAATTTTCTCCTGAAATTCTGATCATAACAAAAACCAGACTGGATAGGATTGGTGCAAACCAGTGGGTCCCAGATTTTTGAGCCACTAACCATTCCTAAATGACAAAATTGCTCATAGATTACCAAAAATCCTTACATCCATCTTTTAACTGCAAACATTACCCTTGTAGAGCAATGTCTGCGAACTGCTAGTATCATAAATTTTAATAAACAATAATTTTTCCTGAGGTCTTTATGATCGTTTTGGAGTATCTAAGCTTTGGGAGACTACTCAGATACATTTACCTTGCCTTTTTTTCCAGTTCTTCTTCTAAAGCTTTCAGTCTTTTTTCTCTCTCTCTGAGCTCTCGGGCATAGCTGAAATCATCATCAATCTCCTCTTGCTTTATTGCAAGGCGACGCTGCATAAATATTCAACACTTTTTAAAAGCCACTCTCAATACCAGCTGTAACACACACATCTGCAAGAAGTTCTTATTTGTACCCCATGAGCTACTCATTCTACTTCAGTACAGTAAATCAAGATAACCTTTCAATTATTTGCCTAGGAAATACAGTTGGCTTTAGAAACACACAGAAATACCTCTTGGTCTTTTGCAAACTGCTCTTTCAGTTTCTGAAACTGTTCCCGTTTCTTTGCATCCAAAGCCATTCGTTCTGATATTTGTCGATCTGTATTAAAATAAAGATATTGTTAGTTTACATTAACAAACACACTAGAAATCATATGAAACACCACTGCAACTTACCATTAATGGCTTTTAGTACTTTGCTAGCAGTTTCTCGAGCATGAACAATTAATTCTTGTTTGGCTATTTCCATGCGCAAATCCTAAAAAAACCCCAAACAAACAAAAATACAGGTGGGAATTTTTTCTACTATGTTAGACTTGAAAATACACTGTTGCAAAGACAGGTGCACACTTTATAATGGTTACTAATCTATGATTACAGTACAGAAATATTAATAAAGCAATTAATTAAATGGAGGGTCTATAAACTAATATTGAAAGTTAATACTCCAGACCTCACACCAAACCAAATCCATTTGATATATGTATGCTATATTGATGGCATCTGAAAGACAGAAGTCTCTTTATAACTAAAAGAGGTCTGAAAAAACAAATAGCTACGCAAATTACAAAAAGAGTCTTATCTGGTTACTAATTAGCTTGTCACATTTGTTAAATTAGAATCTAACAATCTTTTCAGTACTTTTCAGTAGGAGGGCAAATCTGCTGCTGCAAAGAACTAAGATGGAAGTCCAAAACTCCTTTAATATATGAAAATGCCAACAAATGACAACACAGCACCTATACTTTTAAAAACTATATTAAATAAGTTTATTTGTTGCAATAACAATTCAATGAATTGAGCAACTGACCAATGAAGAAATTCTGACCATAAATAAAAATTCTTTCAAAGTTACAACAAATATAAAAAATGAGTATTAAAAAAAAAATCCCAACAATAAGGTCTTTATTCTTTTATTCATTTACCTTTTCCTCCTTGCTTATGGAACTGTATCGGGCAATTCTTTCCATTCGACCTACATACACTGCACAATCTCTCTCTATTTCTTTCAGCTCCTCAAGTGAAAAAATAACTGAAATCCGGGGAACAGGTATATCTGACCAACATATATAATGCTGAAAAATGAGAAATTTCCTTTTAAATACATTTTTTAAATTGTAAAATAACTTAGCAATGCTTCAAGATACTGAAACAAGACTCCACACAGGATCTAAAATTTTTATTAGTATCATCGGTTTTAGGATTTATACCATTCAAAGTAGGAGACAGAGTATAAAGTTCTAGAACTTGGATCTCAGGGTCTCCTCTTTCCCACTGAATTGAACAGGAATCTAAAATCTGAGACATACATTTACACTAGTCATGTTCTAAATGCCTAAAATTCTGCTTTTCTGAATATCCAAATTAACTGAGCCTGAGTAACTCAGTGCTGAATGCATCTCTCCTATCAAAAGTTAGTTTTTGTTCGCTTATATCCCCCACAGATCCCCACTTAATAGGAACTGTCTGGAACATAACTAACACACACCTACAGGAGAGAACTTTACACAAGACATAACTCTCAAAAATATGGCCAGTGCACATTACAGAGTACCTATTCTCTAAGCTAAGTATCTTAGGTCCTTCTGTTCCACCTCAACATTGCTAAAGCTCTGAAGCTCTTCTACTCAGTGCAAAAAACAAGTAAGCGAGCTTTAAAAAAAAAAAAGAGCACACAAGCATGCTCACACTGGATTCCCCAGTCTACTGGTAAAAGCCAGAAGATGGGATGCCCAGAGCTGTGTGTTCCTGAGACTGTGTTAGCCTAAGCAAAAAGGAAGAGCCAGCTGTTTCGGGCATTATCATGGAAAGGGATGAAATGTGACTGGCACTCTCAGGCAGATGGAAGATGATTGAACCTGGGTGCTGCACATCTTGGGGGAACGTTCTATCTATTACGATACTGTGTTAGTGACTGATAAAGCTGTAATTTATAATGGCAATGATGGCTGACACTGTTTTATAAAAAGCCCAGTACTACTGGCACATCTGAGTCATGGTTTGAGAATGCTTATCAGAGCAGACTCAGGAGAACTAGCAGAGGGTCATCTCACTTGAGGTATTAGGCTTATGCCTGATATCTGATATCGGATATCTGATACTGAGCTGCCCAGCTCTGTCAAGACTGGGCAGCTCTGATCTTAGAAAGAAAGAGAATACTAGTTACTTAGGGAAGAGTGCCTATAGACTTTACACACCTCTGTGGTTGTTTCATTGTTAGACATATATAGAGAAGAGGGAAGACACAAAGTAGTTTAACATGCTTTTCTTATCAAGGACAAGACTCATTCTCCAAAATATGAATAAACAAAACTATTGAAGCACTTCATGAAAATGCAGTGATAGAGCTGATAATTCAAGAGCTATGTAGAACTGAGTCAAGACCTGGTAAGAGAGGCATCTTTAAACCAAAAAATAGTAGTGTGAGTTGTGTGAAAAATGGAAGGCACTTCCTTGGAAGCCTAAAACATTTCTGCTTTCAATACAAAGGAAAATAAGAAATATACAATAAATTTGATGCTGTTAAAAACTTGTATTTCTGCAGTGAGGTGTTAGCAATTAGAGTAGATAATCAGCTCACAAGTATCTCAGAGCAAGTAATTGCCTTCCATGAATCAACATTCTACTTACGCAATACCAGTTTTCAATAAAGGAGCAAACTTACTAAAAACCTAGAAACTTGCTCTAAAGAGACATGATTTTCTCGATGTAATAGGAAGGAACCAAACCAAAACTTACCCTAGGACAGCACAATTTCAGCAAGTTTATGGTTTTCCCGCATATGTACACATCATTAGCAATATGTTTAAGAAATACAGGGACACAATCTTCTACTTCTTTTGAAATCAAAACATAACCATGAGTCCAGTAATGTTTATCTACATATCAAACAGAAAGATGGAAGTATATATTTTTAATTTTTTAATTAAGAGCACAAATTATATAAATCAGAAATGCTCCATATACATACTGTACCTCTAAAACAGAGATAATCCTCATTCACCTGGATCATAAATTCTCCATAAACATCTCTGAATACACCACTGTATACCCAATCATAGATAAATCTAAAAAAAAAAAATAGTTGTACAATATTGAAAATCAATCCTCTCACCTTCTCAACTTTATTATAACCAAACAGTAAGTATATTCTTTAAAACATCAAAACACACAAGTTATAGGCAGGATAAAAAACAGCAATTAAGTGCTGTTGCACTGGTATTTAAAGATACACACAGGATTATGTCTCTACATTTTTCTTAAAAGAAACCATCTTTATATAGAACAGTTCAGTGATAATTAGTCAAGATGAAAGAACATTGCCTTAATTACAACAATCTTTTTATTTCTGTATATTAATTTACTAAGTGTATATTAAAAATTTCTATAAATCTTTGCAGCACATCAAAAGCATAGGGAGAGATAAGCAGGAAGAATTTATTTTAAAGACAGGTAACTTTAGCAGGGAGAAACTGAAAAGGTATAAAACAAAAATGCAATATTAAGCACTTCTTCCCCGGACCTAGAGACATTTTTAATATACATGCAATAATGAGAACTGCTATTTTGTAATATTTATTCATGCTTTTTCGTATTTCCTCTGTGTGAAACCAAATTTTTAAAGAAATAAAAAACCACAATTATCTCAAGCTATAGATGAAAAGGCTTGGAGCACCTTGAAGCTAATCTTTTCTTTTCTTTTCTTATCAGTTGGAATACTAACACTGTTTCCAGACGCTGGGTCAGTGTAACAAACAGGAAGCATTTAGCACAGGAACCACCGTTCAATTTTAAGGTTGTAAGCAAAAAGTTAAGAACTTTTAAAGTGTTAAATCTGATGTTTCTATGATTTATTTGAGCTACAACTTCTATTATTTAATTTCTTTCAGGTTAATAAATGAGTGGGATAACACTTTCTGCAGATAATGGAGGCCTCCTTCCACGGCAGCCCTGATTGTGTATGATGAATGTTTCGATAGCGATCTGCAACAAATTTAGGAGTCAATGCTGTAAGCATCACCTACTAGTAAGCACACTTTCATATTTTTTAGGTTCCTTGTGATGCCACGACATCCTGCCCTTGGTATTTCAGAAATCTGACTACTTTCTATAAATTGCAGGGCAGGAGCTGTAAAGATATTTCATTGAGTCTCCTGGTAAATCTGAAACGAAATTTATCTGAAGAACATTTTATGTAGAAGGAAGAAAAAACAAGAAGGGTGGCCATGGGAGGAATCTTAAATTTAGAGCATTTTGACAGATTTTGGTTTTCTCTTTCTAGTATCATTACATCTAATAAGTATCATTGTAAATTGATGATGGACTACAGCTATAATCCCTATAAATAGCTATTTTTAAAAAATTATCATCTCTTCAGAAGTCTATAAACTAACAACTTTTAAATTGATGTGCACTGCTTAACAAAACTGTTGCAATCCAAGGAACTCTACTTCCTGTTGCTAGTTAGTTACATTTACTTAATGAACAACAGATTTTTTTGTTTGTTTGTTTTTGCTTACTGAAAAGCCCACAAGAAAAAGACAGTGGAAATAAGCATGAACTTTCCCAGTTTGTGCAACACCAAGAGAAACCTGTTAGTTACTAGTTTCAGGATTTTACTACAGGTATGAGAAGGAAAAAAAAAAGTTTATCAGAGTCTTATATTCCAGCATGAATTTCCAGGACCAGCAGCAAGAAAGAAGTCTTATTTACAGGCATTTATTTCCTAATCTAGTCACACATAAAACCCTTACGTTGTTACTGAGCTGGAAAAGAAAGGGAAAGAAGGATTCAGCAAAATGAATTAATTTTAATATGTATTAATATGTGGCAGATACAGCCACATCTTGTATTTTTCTGAAAACGTTAAAAACCTTTGTTAAATTAGCAGAATTACTCACCAGATTACTAATTCAGAACTGCTCTTAAACACAATTATGCAGAGAACAGTATGGACGCACCTTGTGTATGGTTCACAGCTCGTCTTCAACAAAGACAGAAGAACTGGATAATGCTCATTGCTACAGTTGTTGAGAGCCTCTTTGTACAGATAAGAAAGCAATTTAACACCCTAAAAAAATTGAAAAATATTCTAGTATTAGGCAACAAATTTCACTACAACTTTAGTACAAAAGACTCATAAATACACAGCTTTACATGTTTCACTAGACACAGAAGGCAGGATTCATCTCACTTCCTCTAGCTATCTGCAGTTAAGATCACTTTATCTGAGCTAGTTACCTCAAGCTCACTTTATAGTCACTGGAGGGAAACAGGTATGTTTAGAGTTGGACTCATTTGACTTGCTACAAACATCTCCTTTGGAATGAAATGCACTCTAAGGCTTATTTTGGGTCCTTCGTTTACTTTAGGAATTGAAAACACAGGACAAAATTCCAAATTTTAAAATGTTTGGAGAAAGGATCATGGCATTCTAACTGGAGGTCCAAGGTCATCTCTTTGGTAGCAAAGAGACCAACACTAAATATTTTATGTAAAATCCTACCTAATTTTGAAGAATATTAACATTGTAACGCAAACCAAACATAAAAACATCAAATTAATTATCACCGTAGGAAATGAAGCACCAGCTCCACCACTGATCCCCAGCGCAGTTGTTCCTATGCCACAAAGTTCAGCTAAATACCTAAAAACCAATATTAAAACATATGTAACAATTTCAGCCAGAAGTCTCTGAGATCGCAGTAATGAATTTTGCTGAAGTTGAATATCATACAACAACCCTACTGTATCAGCTGAATGATAACAGGGATAACAAAGAAACGGAATATAAGAGACCTTACATGTTTTCCCTAGGATCTTCTGGATATAAAGAAATCTTTCTGTTAAAATAGAGGCAAAATACTGAAAGACTATGTAAGAATGCCCGAATAATATTGTCTCTTTTAGTGTATATGAAGAAATAGATTCCTTTTTTTCTTCTATGAAAAGCTTAAATATTTAATATTATTCTCTTACCTCAACTGACGACCTAATTTTCTGAAGAGAAAGCTGATTGTTAGAAGGCTTAAAGTAGGAGGTGTTGACAAAACACAGGCTCGGTAATACTGAAGATACTTTCTCAGCCCACTTGTGAATGCCTAGTATCAACAGAAAATATTTAAAGTCTTAATGTTAAAGCTGTTAATAGTCTATCTATGTCTCACATCAATTGCATGAAAACAAACCTTTTAATAAAATAATTTGCATATGCAGGTAAGAGGGACTTGTATAGCAAAGTAAGGGGAAAATAAGAGTCCATGCAACTTCAGACATTTAAATTAGCCAGATGACTCCTCTTTACACATCCAATGCACAGAGCTTGTAGCCACGCGCAGTATAATAAAGCGTCTTAGTTCAGCTTCTTTGAATTGCCCTTTCAGGACTTCCTCATTCTCTAAACAGCTATAATATGAACCTAGGGAAGCCCATTTCCTTACTTTCATGCCTAATTTGGATACTGGAAAAAACTCGTCTACAACTTTTTCTAACAAGACAAGGAGAAAGACCTTCTTATTCAATTTCTATTAACATTGCTGTAAATCAATTATTCTGAAGGAATACATTTTCATAACCAATCGTAACTTAATTCTATGCACTAGAAAGAGATTAAATCACCTGATATTACACAGTGCACACACAGTTCAGCATAATATACAGAGGACTGGCAGGGAAAATTTGCACTTAATTCTGAGCTGAGAAAAAGTAATTAAAGCTATTAAATATCATATTTCTCTATTTCAGTTTTTATTTTTTAAAAATATATATATAACATATATATACATACCGTATTAAGAAAGTTCTTGTATTTTAGTTTTATACATCCTCATGTATAAATAAGTAATGTTTTTAAAACATCTAAAAATTATATTCCTTTAGTCCTCAACAGAACAACATAACTAGACAAATCACACTTCAGGTAATGAAGACCTTTCACGATGTGTTTCAGTGGAAGCAAGCCCTAAGCACACAGAGCTGTGATTTAAACACAGTTCATTGCCAACCTGGGATGAGCAGCATTACACTTAAAATGCTTTGCCGTTTTGCAGAATGCAGAAATTCCAGCTTTACATGAAATCAAAGTTACCTTCTCTACGTAAGATAATTGACCCATTAAATCTAGATTATTTAATACAATTGTTTTACCTGAAACACAAGTCCTTTGCTGTACGAAGAATCTAAAACTGGCTGAAGAGAAAAACGACTTAGTCGTGTGTAATAGGTTCCATACTCTGCAACTTCCGAGAGTAGGTTGTGCATTGTCTCTGGTGAAGTTCCAGATACATATACCCCGTCCTTTATGACAAATGTCTGAGCAGCCTAAAAGGATATAGGGAGGAAAAAAAAAGGCAGATTCAAATATTTCATAACTGTATTCTGATTTAAAACAGCAAACATTTACACACAAAAATAACAGCAGACAAATTTTCATTTTAGATACTCTGGTGACTGAGACTATATAGCTAGGACAGTATGATAAATATATTAAATTGTAGCAAAATTTCAGGAGTATGAATGGTATTTTCAAATACACAGAATAAGACTCATTATCTAATTCCTTAAAGAAAATCCAATCTACAAAACTATTTACACATCTATTTTCAAGTATTTAAAAACCTATTTTCACTTAGACGACTACAAATACTCTTAGCCTATTGCAATAACATCATTATTGCAATATATAAATACTCCTTATTGCCATTAGGTCACATTCAACTTTTCAACAGTATCCACAACTGCAAGATCTCACAAGAAATAAATGTATTGAAGAGAAAACCTCTACAAAGAAAAAAAGAAAAAGATGCTACTAAGAAGCGCAGTTAAAAATCTTCCATACCTGATTGAGTGAAAATGTAGTAGATACCACACCAATGAGGACATTCAAGACATCCTTAACTAGTTCAGGCTCTTTCATTAGCACAAGCTGTGGAAGCTGAAGTACAGTATTACTAAACAGTTGCAATTCACCTTCTCGAAGTTTGTAAAATTTGTCAAAAGCTTCTCTCCCAGCTTCAGTAAGATATGGTTCCTCTTTTTTACCAGGTGGGCTGTGTCAGAGTAAACACAACATTACAAGGTGATTATATGAAAAGAAGGAAATATATCTCCTAAAGACAAAAAGGCATTTCAGAATTTTACACAGCCAGTATGGACCACAGAACAAGCTACTAGTAATATAGTACATTTCCAAGGGAATGTGCATTCAGTCAATGAAACTGTAGCCCAAACTCAGTAGAGTGAAGAAATAGGTAGATAATTTGAACAACAGTTCAGAGACAGAAACCTTGACAGAGAATTACCACCTTCTTTTGTGGCCTTCCCTGATGCAGTTTTCACATTAGGAAAATGAGGTCAATATACACCAGATTTCCAGGGTCCTGTAATACTAATATTCAAATATGTTAAAAAGCACTATGCTCAAAATGCTATAATGACTTGTATTAACACATTTTAGCTCTTCCCAGTGAGGGTTACTCTCCCCTCCAAAACAGTTTCTCCTTCCAATTCTTCCAAAAATTCTGAATTCTAGTAGCATGTATTACATGAAAGCTGTCAGGCATATGGTCTATATTTGACTCTAAGATCCTTACAGTCCAAATGGTAGCAAGAAAAACCGTCTTGTGCTAGGAACAAAGATAGAGCGTGCTATGGTGGCTTTGAAAAATCAGATCAGGGAACTTCTGAGTTTCTGAGTTTCTCAGGCTTACAAAAAACCACTGTGTAACACTGCAACAGATGCATCACCAGATTATTACTTAAAATTACAGAAAACATACAGAGCAAAGTTTGTCCAAGAATCAGGCACACCGCTATCCATCAGGAACCTAAGGAAGATACCTGCCATACCTGTCTTTTCTTTTTCCCTTCCATTTAGGGAAGCTAGGAAGCTTTAACAGGGCTATATAGAGCCTTCTCTCAGAAGATGCATCTTCTACTCAACACCCAAAAGAATTACAAGTCTAACTACACCATCAAGAAATCTGTTATAATTTGTTTTGGTGACAGACAGGGAAAAGGAATACAATACTGTACAATACTGGGAGATACAGGTTTAATTATTCTAGTGCTCTACAAATACTACTTTCTCTTTTGAAACTGAAAATACGGAATCATTTTAGAGTGACATAAATTGCACAGTGCATAAGAAGTCAGATTAGTTAGAAAAATGTTGCATTTCACAGAAACAGCAAGTGTCCCCATAATCCTTTCAGTGTTTTTGACAAAGGTTATTTTGTTTTATCTCTTCCTATGAAACAGCTGCAACCTAAGAACTAGTTTACTGAAACTGCAAAATCTTTATTCCTTTCTCAGTCATTAATGCAGTATATTGAATGCCGTGAAATAAATATGCACATTTCACTATTTATACCGAGGTCATTTGGAACTAAGATGAAATGCACCTTCATACATTTGCATATGATGCATAGTAAGTTTGCCAGTAACATCAGACACGTACTATCCAATTCTTTCCCAACATCTTCGTTTGCTGGGTCCATATGTAAGCACTGCATCCCACAAGTCTATGTCTGGAGTCATGCTCGGCTCTGACTGAGAATCAGGAGTCAGATTGGATGCCGACTGGAATCCCTCATCTTCTGACTGGTCTATACTTTGGGGAACCTGTCGGAGAGAGTTCAAATGTTATACGTGAAAACATTTTACTGAAGAAACATATGCTAATAAAGAAGATGTTCTGCTATCATTTGTGATCAAGTGACTCTACATGACTCAATCTGTGTCGTCCACCCTCCCTTTACATCTATTTTAAGTTTTTCCTGTGAGAACTCTTTTCATTTGGTAAGTCTCTATGGGTATTAATGCCTATACATAAAACAACAATCACCATCAAAATAATATACTAAGTTTGTTGGTGTTAAACTTGAAACTTACTCCTTTGTAAGCATATAGTTCTACAAATTGAGAACCTGAGGATATTCAACAATATGTAACACTAATAAAATCATACTGCTAGTATTTGATTTGAGGCCCTAATTCTTCAAATTTGTAAACATTTTGTTAAGTATGACTAACATAGTTTGTTCCCTTATGCTTATTCATATGCAGAAAATCTGCCAGTGTCCAAACAGTGTATATGCCACATCTTCAACTCCCACTCAACAGGAGTTCTATATGCAGAACAGTACTCAATTTTAGTAAAAGACAATCACACCCACATAAAAAGCAGCACATTTCAAGAAATCGCGAATTTTCCAGTCTTATGGAAAGAGTACAGCACTTACTCAAAAAGGTTCTGCCTCCCCTAAGTTACAACTTACATCCATATGTGCACATTGAATGGCACAGGGGTTTTCTTTTTTAATGTGTCTGCCTTCAAGTTTCAATTAAGACTCCGAGTTAAGGGAAGTGCAAGAGCTATCTGTATGTTAAGTAGAGGTAACAAAATGAGGATTAAAAGTACAGAAGTATAAAAAAACCTACCTACACACAGTGAAAATGGAAAGAAAGGAAAAAACCCAACAAGTTTATCTAGTACCCCTATGAGAATAAAACACAGCAAAAATAAACAGAATGGACAGCAAAAGGGGAAAAAAGATACAGTAGAAACTGTACACACTGAAAAGGTAAAAGGACAGTGGGAACTAGGAGGTTCAATGAAACATAATAATTGAAAAAAATGTTTTAAGATACAACTAGCCAAGAAGAAAATACAAGTTAGGTAATGTAACCTGAACAGCAAAACATACACATTCAGACAGGAATGCTTATGCAGTCAGGCTGAACAGTAAGAACTAAGCAACAACGCAAAGGAGTTCAATATTCAATATTCAAAAATATACGAAAATGCAAGCAAAAGATTACTAGGGCAGGGAAGGCACAGATATAGCTGATGGCTTAACTTCACAAAGCCTATGGCCACATGATGGTTTTTTACACAGTTGTAGGACAAGACCAAGGTTTTCATTATCATACATCTCTGTATCCAAAAAGTTTATCTGGTTCTCAGCAAAGAAAAGGATCCCTGCTCCATCTTAAATTCCAACACTGTACGCTTCTATTACAAATTAAACAACTACCTATATTTTAAACTGTAGTTTCAAACTGGCATATTGAAAGCATGCATACACTCTTAAGTCCAAAACCAATTATACCATACTTTAATTGCAAGTCCAGACAAATCTGCATTGTCAGGCACTGGTGGTAAATCCAACTTGATGTCCATATCATATGTACGGCTATGGACAAGAGCACCGAAGAGTGAGACCCGTGTTTCTTTCTCAAACTTGTCACCAGCAGGATAGTTCTGTGAGAACAACCCTATGGCAGGGAGCCCAGTGCCAGGTGCAGCCTCCATTATCTGAAGCGTCTTTTGAATCGTGTCATTGAACTGACATTCTTCGTTTGTTATTAGAGATTGTATATCAGCTTCAAATACACTTACATCATAATAATCATAACCCTGATATTTGACATTTCTCCCAACATATTTGTTGTTCAGAAAATAGTCCTTTTTTTGTGGTACGAGCTGAGGAGGACCTGTTCCAGCAAGCTGTACTAAGAGATCCAAGACAGAATTAACTTCAGTAAATGGTAAGCATTCAGCTGTTTCCAGTTCCTCCACAAGATTCTCCAGTCTATCTGCTTGAGCACCTAGGCCACCAACTCTCAAGTTGAAAGACAGCATCAAAATTTTGTTTTTCACTGGAAGCCTGGAAATGTTTGATTGCAGCTTGTGAGCCTCGTCTTGAAAAAGGTTTATGAACAGGGCATTGTAAGCAACCCGTTTCAGATTTTGCTTAGCCTTTCTCTTGCTGATCTTCCGCCTGCCCAGGTGGACTTTCCATGGCAAACCTGTCAAGTGTGCTTCACACAAATCATTGAACAACTGTGTAATGCTCTCCATTTCAAATGAAATTGTCAGGTTACAGCAGTTACAGCCTAGGTCTCTGGTTTCATGCGAAGACCTGAAAAATATGAGGAAAAGGAAGAAACACTCGTAACATGTATGAGAAATTGATGAGTATGCTTTAACTTAAACTGAGACAGCCCAAAATGAGAGAGAAGAAAACTGACCTAGCATATATTTAGGACAAGAACTATAAAAATAACACTATGATTTTGATCACAAGCAAAGCGACAGTGGTGCAAGCTTAATTCCAGATGCCTGATTTTGCTCGGCAGACTGAAATAGAACAGCAAAGGTCTAATACAGACTCCAAAAGCTTTACCACTCTAGCTTTTCTCAGGAGACATCCGCCACCTCCCTCCCACCTGCGCAGTGCCCTCAGCAGAAGCCACGGGGCCACGCAGAGAGCGGGCGAGAAGATGTGGGCAAGATGCGGGTGCTGATGGTGCCGGGCAGCGCAGGGCTGGCCTGCACGACAACCGGCCGTCCCTCGGGAGGCTCCGAAGCACCCACCGAAAAGGGGCAGGGGGTGCCAGCACCACCCCGGAGGAGCTCCCGGCCGCGGGGCCTTACCCTAAGGATCAAGCTGGGCACAGCCCTTCCACCCCCGAGAAACGCCTACCAGCCCGCTCCTCGCCCCAGCCAGGGCACGCTGACAGCATTAGCACCCTCCCCTGCACAACCCGGCACCCCGCGGGGC
>NW_009194662.1:0-22053 GCF_000690835.1 Fulmarus glacialis | reverse complement strand
ATTACGTTACGAGCCATTTGGGGACGAAGTAGGTGGCCTTTCCTGAAGTACCGTTGCATCTTGCCGCCTGCGCGGGTAGTGGATGCGTGTCGCAGCGGAGGAGCGTGGAAACACCGGTTCACGCCAACCCTGTGGACGTGAGGAAGAGCTGGAGCTAATGAGATTTATGTTAGGAAGCGTGCGGACAGGCAGAAATTGCAGGAATTGAAGTTAACAGAGACAACTACTGCAACTTCACAGCTGGACAAAGCCTCTGTAATTAGAGTCCTGTCTAAAATGCCTGTATGAATACTCACCTGAGAGCGGGACAGAGTGAGCAATCTGGTGTAGAGAGGTACTTAACAATTCCAAGAATGGATGACAGGTTGTGACATGAAGACTCCAGTGGACATAGGAATAATGCAAAATATGTATTAAATTTCAAGTATTTGTTGGACATTTACTTTGTTCTTCAGAAGTGCCTTGTAAAAACTGCTGAAATGCCAGTTAACTCCATAGTAGTCACTGACAAAACACAGGACCTTAGGTGCTGAACTAAATTAGGACCATTGGTGATACTCTGCCAAATATCCAAGGAATAGCAGCTGTAAATTCTTAGAAGGGGAAGGAGGCAAATGCAGATTTTAGTTTGAGGCATGACTGAGAAGTGTATGCTGGAAGAAACCGCATGGAGTAAGAGGTACTAAGGAACAGTGACTGGGGTCTCTCTTTTTTCTCTCTCTAGCTAAATTCCTGACCTTTTTTTTTTCCTTCCTTTTTTTTTCTCTGCATTGCAAGTGTTTGCTCAGGCTTTCCACTATTAAGTTACCAGCAGTGCAGACCTATTATTTATTTGAATAGCTACATGGTTTTTTTAATAGTTGCTGTCTCTGTATTGTGGAAATGACTGAAAACATATTTTCATTAGATGTATGCACGGTGAAAGGAAATTTCCTATCCAGTAAATTGCAAAACCCCAAAGCTTGTCAGACTTCTTATCCCAGAGATGACATAATCAGCAGCGTGAGGCCAGATTCCTGTTTGTGAGATCTCTTCTGCCCTTCACATACTGCACTGATGTGGCGTCTAATAGTTCACAGGGCTACATGCGTGTATGAAGCAGCAGCTCATCTCGGAAGGAAGTGTTCAGTTGTTTGGCTACTATGAATTGCTGAAGCAACTCTTCCCCATCTCCAAGGAAATGTCAGTGAGGCTGAACTCAGCCAACAGTTGAACTATGCTGGTTTAGCCAGAAATTGAGATTGTGATAATGGGCTCTTAAATTTTCCTTCTCCATCTAATGTCTTAGGAGGCAAAGCAACCTAAGGTATTATTGATATCCTCAGTAACTGGTAGGTTCCTCTACAAGTGAGGGGGAGTTATGAGGTCCTTTCTTTTCCACCTGGATATCTATTTTATTCAGTCTAGTACTTCTCTTTCCACCATTATCTAGAGCTTAGAAGTCATCTCAGCAGCAGCCCTTAAGTAAAAAGTCTGATACCCCAACTGCCATTTCTACCATTTTCTACCAGTCAGTGAATTAACTGTAAATTTAATTTTAAAGTTTAAGGATAAGAAACACTTTAAGGGAACTGAAGGATCATCCCTGTGTTACAGATGTAATAAAAATTCAGCGGAGGTAAGTGATGTGCTTGAGGTTATGGCAGACTTGTGAACAGAATCTCATTCACTGATGCTGACACTAAAGAACGGTTCTTCCTATACTGTTTTGAGCTGAAATACTACATTTCTGTATTGTATTACCACAGTCAGTATTAAGGTGCCTATTCTGTTAATCTTTGTTCTTCGTACATAACCCATTCTTGGCAAGATGGTACAAGAAGTAGGTCAGTTAGAAGCTACCAAGCTCAGTCAATAATAAAAAGAAGTACGTAAATATAAGTACTTTTCTCAAACATGTAACAGACACAAACCCAAATGTTTCCAACATTTCCAGAAAAGCAGACAACACAAATGCATGAGTACTAGAGATAACTATGATGGTAACTTATCCATAATTAATATATCCAAAATGACAGAAAACATTTTACATCATTAATGAATAAACACAATGTTTTTTTTAAATTTAGGAATTTTTTTAATTCCCCCTCTACTTTAGTTCATTGAAGGCCAAGCACTGGTTTGTTATCAAGCTGAGAGCTGGCTTCTTAGTGATGTTTTTGATGCAAGTTCTTGCATCATTTGTAGGACTCAGGGTTTCTTCAGCACTTACTGGCCTAAAAAAATCCTTGGAGAGAACTTAAACACTTCACAGACTTAAAATCATTGTTTTGAGCTTATCCAGTCTTTTTCTGTCTACTGGTGTTTTGTGTGCTTGCCTCAGGTTCCAAGGTAGGCATCTTTGCCAGAAGTCTGGTCTCTTTATAGTTAGATTTCTTAAAAAGCAAAGCTTAACACCGTTGTGTCATATGGTTGCTGGCCTGACCTTCCCCTCTAGTGAACTTGAATCTTTTGGCCAGTTCCAGCCAAATCTGAGTCAAGGGTCAAAGTCCCAAACTCCAAAATACATTTGTTTAAGTTGTGACATTAAGGCTGGTTAAGAAGTTAAGAAGTGAAGGCTGGTAAAGGGGAAACAGCCAAACTAATGCTTAACTCTACCGTCCTGAAGGAAAGGAACCTCACTTTACTCATACTGCTTATCACAAGTATACTCACTGGCCAGTCACTGTAGATTGGTTTTAATTAATATTTCATTAGAATAACGTTGGACTAGAAACCCTAATAAATGTTTTCAACCCTGCTGTCTTTGATTTCCTGTGATGCCCTAGAGGATTGATATACTAGTCTGAATCTATGCAAGAAAGGTAATAAGATTATTAAATTGGATACCCTTCTCCAGTGGCAGTTGTTACGTAAAGCCATATTGTAAATATGTAAGTAAATATAAATCCCGAAAAAAAGCTAAGGGAATGCATTTCTGCAAGTAGATAGCTTTGAATACTTTCAGAAAGTTTTTCCACAAAACAAATCAAAAGTACCTTGCTTTTTTACCATAAATACAAGGCTTTAGGGTATTTTAACAGTCTAGAGGGAAAGCGGGTTTTCTACCAATTCAAGTCAAAATACATGAGCAAGTAATGCTCAAATAACTTTGGAAAATGCCAGCACTATACTAGAATATGTAAATAAAAATATCTTTCATAGGAGAGGTGAAACAATCATTCTGTTCTACTTAGCATTGGTAAAAGCTTAACTGGAAAATTGTGCATGATGTTAAAAAAAAAAAAAAGAAAAGGAAAGATGTGTCTGCTGAGAAGCAACCAACATGATCAGAACTTAAAAATGCAGACACTTTCAGGAAAGACTAAAATAATTGTGTTCAGAGAAGACTTAAAGGAAACATGATAAATGTGTAAATATTTGCTACAAAGATGAGAATTACATTTTGTTATTTTTGATGTAGATAGCGCAAGTGTGCTGAAACTGCAGCAAGAGGAATTGTGTATATTTAAGCATTGAAATAGATTAGTTCCAGTGATCTCCACCACTGAAGGTTCATATTGGAAATCTTCCACTTCATGTCCCAGGAAGGATTCTGGGTTTTGATCAGAAGAGGAACTGTTTTGATGTATGAGATTCTAGTCTTTTGTTAGGAAATCTTTTGTTAGGAAATCCCCTTTTTCACTACTCTTGTCTTTTAAGAGAACTGAGGGCATGTTCTGTCTTTTTTGTGCCAAGCTTCTATTGTCAAGAACCAATTACTCTTCTAAAATAACTTCATAGACCAAAATTATTTTATAACAGAAATAAATGAGTTAATAACAATATGGCCCTCAAAATGTAGCATTCTTATGAGCTGATAGTTATAAATATTCTTGTTCCTTAGTCGTGTTTCAGTAACACAGGAAACAACTGTATGAAATCTCATCCTCACACATAGATTCATGTTCATGAATTTATAACTTTTTGAAGTATTGTGCAGTGAAAAAGTCGTAATTGACACATAAGAGAAGGGATCACTTTCCCAAGTGTTGTATGGGTTGTCAGTGAACTAGCACCACTACGTGGGACTAATTCTATCTCCTGAACACACACAAGCTTCCTTGTTTTCAGCAAGAGGCTACATGTGAAATATTGCTAAAAACCAAACCGACAGAGTTCATCTTCACTAACTATTAAGGCTTCTAATATTAGAGAAAGGAGTAACAAAGCTATTCCCCAAAACTTGGAGATAACAGCTGTACTAGCATCATTCTCCACTACTGGAAAGACTGATGTGAATTATTGTTGATGTCAATCATTATGTACATTCTGCTCTCATGAATTTCAAATTTATTTAAAAGAGAGTTATGTCAAAACATAATAAACTGGGATTATTCCTTAGTATATGGAACCCTATAAATAATTTACTAAATTAAAATCGCAAAGAAAATAGACTATTTTATAATTGTGGTTGGAAAACTATATGGTATATATTATTCATGAATTATATTTTTATTTATATGCCATTAGTTTCATAGGTTTCCTCATTTTTCCTTCCTACTTTGTATTATGCCAGTGCAGACCCTTAGTGATAACTGGGCTGTCTGTCTGGCCTGATCAGAATTCCACTGTGGGGTGGACAGTAAGGATTAAACTCAAATTCTCATACAGTGAAAATCACAGATTTCCCCTCTTGTATTATGGTGGATTACTGTCAGCTCTTTGAGGTGTGCATCCAATAGCATACAGCTGATTAGCTCACACTCCAGTCTGGTGATTACTCACACCAGCAACCTTTCTAGTGCATTTTTATTTCATTTTATTAAAACTTAATGAGAGTTAAAAACTCAATTTAATTTCTTTTTTTCTTTCCATCATCAATTTTCTGTCACAGGGCTGTCATCAGTTCTAACAAATTGATCTTTCTGATGGATACGCTGCCATCACATTCTGGTCACTTCCTTGTTTCTTTTGTGGATGATCATTGAAAGGAATGGCTGTTGTTTAGATCCAGAAGCATCTGTAACCAGCAGTTTGGGTGGTAACTTAAGATGCGGCTTCTTTGTTTTCATGGTTACTCAGGTTTTTGCATTTTAGCTAGCTGGGCACTTGTTAGCTACCTACTATCACTAGGCTGTTTGGCATTTTAAAACATGAGCTCCTGCTGCAGTGAATGGAGTTAATGGATATCTGTCTTTGCTTGGCAAAGCACTGATAGAGTTTTATTAATTTATTTTATGTATGATGCCTCAAAAGATATTAAGCAATGCAACAGTAGGTGCTGTGTAAAAGGAATTAGTGAACATGAAACAATCGAGTGTAAATAACCCTCATACACAACGTCCTCAGAAGGGCACATCTATCATTCCTGTGAAAGAATGGAAAGAATGCATGCCAAATGTTTGGAAATTCAGCAAGATTATTATGAAGTCATCTTGCCACTTGGTTCTCAAAGGAAGGATCTCCCTGTAGAATTCTGCAATACAAAAACCTTTCCAAAATTTTATTAGATATGACTTGCAATAAAGAACAAACAACATTTAGATTCAGTTTTAACTGAGCCGGTATACCTCTTCGCTGAAAGTCTATGCTCCAGATGAAGGACAAATTAAAATTCACAGATTTTTGGGATGTTTTCTGTAACAAAGAGGACTATTTGGTATGATTTGTTAAGGAAGCACTTATTTAATGTGAGAGTGACTGAGCACTGGAACAGGTTGCCCAGAGAGATTGTGGAGTCTCCATCCTTGGAGATACTAAAGACTTAACTGGACATGGTCCCAGGCAACCGGTTCTAGGTAGCCCTGCTTGAGCAGGGAGGTTGGACAAGATGATCTCCAGAGGTCCCTTCCAACCTCAACCGTTCTGATTATGGCATTCATAGGAATAAAATATATGCCAGAATAATATGGTGGCATAGTACGGTGGAAAAGATGCTGCTCAACACGTTCTCTACAACAAAATTTTTCAACTCTGACAAAGATCATATAAACAAATCACTCCCATACCCCATCACCTGTGAAGAAAGAAAACTGTAATGTGGACCATGACCAGAGGTCCCTTCCAACCACAATTTTTTTCATTAAGCATAAAAATATATTAATTTATAGTAAATAGCATTACCTGCAAATCATCTTTTCTCCTTTACCTGTTATGTGCCTTTCTGTTGAGAAGTTAGCAGATTTTTATAGAGAACTCCCTTTGTTACTATTGAGGTTTTCTTTACGACAAGGATTCCCAAACTCTGGTATGTAAGTTATTCCAGGAAATGATCTGGCCTGGTAGAGAAGCAGGCAGTACTGTTGCTTAGGTTGTACCTGCTGTTACAGCCACTGTCAATGCTCATTCAGAAAATGTTTGTGAACTGTGATCAAAAAACCATTCTGTCATCTCTTGCCTTGCAGCTACAGCTTTAAAACAAAGTATACATACCCATCTGGGATTGTTAGCAGAGTTTCGACTGCTGGAACCTCTCTCTTCTTTCACTCCCCTTCTTAGGAGAGAATATGTGGGACCTGCGTATGTTCCTCAGCATTATAGGGAAGGATGGACTTACCTGTAGGTGGGGCACAGGGACTATTTCTGGACAAGTTTTCATCTCAGCCGAATTGAGACATTAGCATTGCCAGTAACATATTGAACATGAGGCAGGCAGCAGAAGACCATGAAGCTAAACTAAATACTGGCGAACCTTTTAACTTAGTTCTGATTTTTGAGCCCTTGGAAAACCCATGTATTAGTAGCAGAATATGTGTTTCTTCCATATAATATGATTTTAAACATTTTAACCATGAACAAAATACCAAAAATATATCAGGCAATAAAATTACCCTAGAATAACTGATTCAAGAAGGGGAAAGAAATATGTGAACCCAAATATGAAGGAAGAACAACACGGAAGGGTCAACTCCATGATCACCACCTTCCCTCCTTCACGGTATCAGCTTCTGTTGCAAAAGTATGCTTCCTTCTGATTAATACTGGCACAGTTTTTTTCAGCAGGCAAGTGGTAGAATAGAATAGAATAGAATAGAATATTTCAGTTGGAAGGGACCTACAATGATCATCTAGTCCAACTGCCTGTCCAATTCAGGGCTGACCAAAAGTTAAAGCATGTTATTAAGGGCGTTGTCCAAACGCCTCTTGAACACTGACAGGCTTGGGGCATCGACCACCTCTCTAGAAAGCCTGTTCCAGTGTTTGACCACCCTCTCAGTAAAGAAAAGCTTCCTAATGTCCCGCCTAAACCTCCCCTGGTGCAGCTTTGAACTATTCCCATGCGTCCTATCACTGGATCCCAGGCAGAAGAGATCAGCACCTCCCTCTCCACTTCCCCTCCTCAGGAAGCTGTAGAGAGCAATGAGGTCTCCCCTCAGCCTCCTTTTCTCCAAGCTAGACAAACCCAAAGTCCCTAGCCGCTCCTCATAGGACATGCCTTCCAGCTCTTTCACCAGCAATTCAGCCTATACAGCCTATACAGTACTCCATTTACAGGTCTGTTCCTTTAAGAGACAAACATGTTACCTGATGCTTCCTACTGAAAAGATACACATTATAAATATGATAATATCCTAGGGTGAGAAATACGCTGAAAGGTTTTGCGGCTAAACAAAATTGTGAACTTACCTGGGGAAAAATATCTTCAAGATTTTCCATGTAGGCATCCCATATTTCACAGTCCTCCACATAAGACATTTAAAAATCTCTAAATGGGGCTGTTACAAAATGTTGTTTTAACACAGCTAAGCAGCATTTTACTTCTGTTTGCTTTTGATTGCTGCCTGTTTCAACAGACAGCTATCTGATTGTGCTGCAGAGTTGACTGGCAAAAAAACACATTACAATGCTGTAATGGATGCATTTTTGATGACTAAATTTATAGTTTTATTGACTAGCTAAGTACTTAGTAACGTGTATAGCCTTTTACTCATGTTTCCCAGGTAAAGCTGCCCAGATGAAACTGAAGTAAAAACAGAAATGTTTTTTTTTCCTATTGGAAAATGAAAACAAAGGACAAACTGCGCTACTGTTCATTGTATGTTCTGCCTAAAAATAGCTAAAATGATACATATTCAGAAGCATGTTTTTGCTTAAAAGATGTATAGAACCAATTTTAAAATCTTCTGTATGCCTGAATTATCTCACTTTTATTCATTGACACTTCCTTCCAAAATCCCAACTTCATTCCTAGTTGTTCCATAAAGGCAAAGAAGAAAAGTGCATGCACTGAAGGATACCGGAAGAGTATTTATGCAGCTGTGACTGAGGTATTGTGTAAACCAAATACCATAGAATAGTGTGAGTAACCACTAGGATGTGCTATCGGCCTAAAATTGAAGCCCTAGTATTTAAGAAACTGAAGTTTCAAAATTCTCAAGTGTGATGTAAACATAAAACCCTAGTATTCTCATTTGGAGATTTTAAAAAAGAAGTACAAAATACAGGTTTTTGTAAGGAAAGGAATGGGATATTTGAATGATAGGAAAATTTCCCCGTCATGCATTCAAATATCCTTAGCAGGCATACTTGAAGTGAGAGTTTACTAAAGGAGTGTCATTCAATTTATTGAATACCTAACATTAGAATTTTTATTGCTGGAAATTATGCGTATTGTTGCAAGGTGTGGTCTCTGTGGTAAGACCTCATGTGCATATCATATGTGCAATACATGCACCATCTTTACACAAAAAATAAATGTGTTCTATAACAAAATACTTGTGTTCTTGGTCTTCTGTTGCTTGTTGTAAATGTAAACATGTATCAAACAGTGCTCAACTAAGACTTGTGGATTTAAACTGATGCACTGAATTACTGGTTGTAAAACAATGTACGTAGAGTTCTGAAAATTGTGATGATGGAAACATTTGAAGCATGGCTGTTAAAGTTTTCAATTTGTCATTTCAGCAATACTGATATGTTTTGTCAGTTTTGATACTTTAGCCTAGAAATTGTTTCATATGTTAGGATTTTCCAGCACTTTCCATTTTATAGTGGCTAACATACTCTTAAGTTGTGTATGTAGAATGTAGACAGATAAACCATGCAAGAGAACTTACGGAAGGATCTGTTTTAACTGTTCAAGCCAAGAATATGATGTGAAGGGGTTGGTAGCTGGCAATCCTTTCAAGCCAGCAACAATTCTTGCAGGCTTCCAGAATTATAGAATTCCTTCAGCAAGGAAGGAAGAAAGCATCCTACTTTTGGGGTTTTGTTTTTTCTTCTGGATTTTTCATCTTAAAAAACATAGCAGGAGCATAAAATGTTAAAGATTCCTAAAATACTTCAATGTTCATGTAGTACAGACAATGCTGTTATTGGTAGTGATTAAGTGATCTAATAAGCCTTTTCTTTACTTTGAGTGATTGTTTAACTGATGCATCAAGCTTCCATAATATTAAATACAGTATTTCCAATCGTTCCTTCTAACACCACTCTAAAACTGAGGTTTACTAAAGATAAGTTTTGATCATGCTTTCTCGGTTATTTACCTATCAGTGTTGCTAATGGTCTACCAGAATTGAAAGGTAGCGCTGCAAAGTTTTGTGTACTCTCTGAAAAAAAAAAACCCCACAACATAAACAACTTTAAAAGAAAAAGTCCTTGGTCAATTAAAACATGTCAGCATAACAACTCTTGCTTCTGAAGAGTAAGATTTTGTCTCTTTTCTTTCTTCTGAAAGGCATGAACTGAGTTCTAGTCTGAGAGCCAGGTATTCCTCCATTTGTAATTCTGATACTGACTCAGTTGTAGCCTATGGCAATTTATCACAATTTTTTATATATGTAAAATGGAAATATTTGTCCAGGGGCAATATGAAGATTAATTACTTAATATTTATAAATTGTTCTGAAAATCAGCATTATGCAGATATTATGATTATTTCTGAGCAGTTGATTCTAATCGGGGATGAAGCCCAGAAAAGGACATAAACACCTGATGCTCAAGTCAGGTGGAATTTAGATGCCCTGGGCCAAAATTGTAGTCCTAAAAATGTTTACACATCTGCCACGTAACCCTGGAGGCACCTAAGTTTGACTGGAAGCTCAGGCATTTTTTATTATGAGGTGCATAAAGCCTTAAGAGGACTGAGCAGCCTAGTCATTAACTCCGGCTAATGCCCAGTAGGTGTCCAGAAATGAAGCATTCCTCTGCATGTCTCCCTGGAGAGTTCAATCCAGTAGGTGAGCTCTGAAAATGCATAGTAGGCCAGGACCCTGCTGCAACAGCTGGCCCCACAGTGGAAAAATCTGTTTCCCTTCAGACTGTAGCTCAGTGCTTAGAACAGACAGAAATGTGGATGAGATCCAGGTTCAATTCCCTTGTCTGTCTGAAAGGACTCAACCCCTCCTTTGGACCATGCTTTAGTCAGCAGGCAGCAGACTTTTTAGAATGTAGGAAGGATTCTCCCACCTTCAATTTCACTTTCCAAAGAAGATGCTCACTATCCACTGTCAGCATTTAAGCCTTGCAGTTATGGCACACTGGTGAGAAAAAGGAACTGTTGTCAAATTTTACAGAAAATAGAGAAATATTCAGTCCTGGGTAAGTACGAAAAATAGTTGTAGGAGTTGGGACTAGAACCTAGGATAGAGTGCTCCTCAGTGAGTGCCTGCTTATATTAGTCTGCTCTCTACACAACATGATGACTTTTGTTCGTGTACCAAATGCAAAAACCTTCCTTCATGCACTGTATAAAGACACTAAACTCTGGATTCAATTATGCAGGCCAGGAAGATGAAAATCAGATGGTATGACACTTACGAGTGGAGTGCTTTGTCTTTTTCTAGATCTGCCCTAGGTTCAGCAATAGGGGTCTGCCAGATACAACAGAACGAACAGAATCTCTCTCCCCTTCTCTCTTGCTTTCTTTCTCTATTTCTTTCCATGCTTGTGGTCAGTTCTTAAAATGACCAGATAAGAAAGATAGTCTGAGCCTGATCTTTTTCTTCAGAAGTCAAAGGGAAAAATCCTTGTGATATTAATGAAATCAGAATTGGGCTCCAAGTGTTAATGGAAGAAGAAATTTTTTGAGAAGTTTCCTGTATAGTACCTATTATACCTAAACCTCATGCATTTCTGCTGTGATTTGTCAAAGCTGCTATTTCTGCCAAGTCAGTACCTGTCTCGATACTTTAAAAGAAATTAATTAAAAGGAATTTTATGGTGATTTAAATTCAAATGCTCTAAGATGTGATCTGTTAAGTGACTGAAAAGACTGCTAAAAAGGAGAAAAAGAAAAGTAAATAGGCTTTTCTTTCCAGAATACATGATTTTGCTTTTATCCTTGCGTGGATATGTTTAGCTAAAATATTTGTAACAGCTTGTGCATATGACTAGGCAGTCATGGAATAAAATCGTAAAGACAAAGTTTTCACTTTTTGAGGAATGTTGGTATAAAGAAACATGAAGAGTTGTGAAGATGAAAATAGACTTTGATCCCGGCCAACATGTAAACAGTAATGTGACTGGAAGATAATCTTCACACTAAATACATTTCTACATATCTACAAATAGATAGCTATAAGCTATTAGTGGAAAAAAAAAAGAGTTTTTCAATAACCATTAAAAACCATAAAACCAAAACCTTTCCTTCTAAAGCAGCACTGTTGTTTAAACATGATAATATTAGAGCCTTTTTGGGTGCCTGTAACAAATTGCTTGCTTTTTTGCTGCAGCTTAGAAAAATCCATGAAACAGACTGAAAACCCCTGAACTGGGCCTCTGGAAAAAAAAAAAAAAGCTTTTCCATATTTTAAAGTGGCTTTTTAGGCCTCCCGAGTCTTTCTGGCACATCATTCTCAGACCCTTATGGACTGGGATGCTGCCAAACAGCTTTTTTCCCACAAAACTTTAATAAACTTTGAGTGCTGGACAGAAGAGTAGTGCAATTCCCAAAGAGAGATTTCACTACAGGATTCCAAAATACCTAGAATATAGAAACTAGCCTGTGAATGAACCCAGCAATATTTTTCCTTGGTTTTCTTACAAATACAAGAAATTCAGTTCTGTGTCTTACACTGGTTTAGCACTTCGCTTTTCTCTGCTTAAGAAATTGTTTTCTTTTACCAGCAATATGATTCCTAATATTGTTTTATAAATTAGATGTGCTTATTTTAATGCAAGTATACTTTGATTTTGCCAGACATAAAACCATACTCACATTTACTTACAACCACATCAAAATATTTTGTAACTACAAAGTATTTAGCCACACATTGCCCAGAAGAAGAAACGTACTGGAGGAGTCATGGGCCAAATTCAGCTCTTAGTTACCATGGCTAGAGGAAGTGAATCCAGGCGAGTTTGTAGCAGTTCTTTGGACTGTTGTCCACTGCTAGACCTTGTCAAACATTCTCTAACTTCCATTAGAAACAGGAATATCAGCTGCCATTTCAAATGCAGCTTTTTTTCTCCTACACTTTCCTCTAATGCCTGTGCTACTTGGAGTTTGGCGTAAGCCCATTTCATGTTCCAGGTGGGAATATTGTTTGTTCTGCGTGTGCTTGAAGTAGTTCAAAGCTAAAGTAACAGGACATTTCTTCTGATGTATTTTGAAGGAAGTCCATAGGAGATGGCAAAGAGCGAACTACAGCAAAAAGGTTCACATTAGACGTCTCAGACTCCTAGTCAGTGTGCTACAGCTGGTATTCCAGTCGTGGGGCAGGAATACTGAACTTGTTTCAGTTAATCTGTAGAGTGTTTATACATCAGTGAACATAGAGCATTTATACATCAGGGGATAATTATCACAACAGGCTTGGTCCTATTCTCTGAGCCAGCACTCCCAGGTGCATGTGAGCACTCCCATGGATTTGGCTGGGAGTTGCTTTCACATAATTCAGAACAGAATTTTGAGTCAAATGGTTAATTCAATTCTGAGAGACACTCCGACAATATCTGAAAGAAGAAATTGAGTCACTTCTTAAGTACCTGGTCTTTACCCTGCTTACTCAGGCAAAGCTTCCACTGACTTCCAAGAATCCAGTTTAGCGCGTAAAACAGCAGTTAAGTCTGTTTCAGTGTGAGTTTTGCTAGAGTAAAGAGTACATAATTATCTTCAAAATTACATACTTCCCTTGAAAAACCCTATTTTTATTTACTTCTATGATTCTGCAATAATACATTTTGTAGACAAAACTTTCCATGCTTTGTCATCCTCAAGCTGATTCCTTTTGGAAAGCTTAAAGGAAAATTTATTCAGCTACAGTTACAGATAGAGTTAAAGAAAAAAATATATAATCAGCTTAAAAAATGTAAACTTTTATGGTTTTGCAGTATTCAGAAAACAGACACCCTTAACACATCTAAGTACACTTCATAAATTGAATTAAGCAATGAGAAATATCTTTGTTATTTGGGAGAAAGATGCAAAATCCCAAATAAGTACAGTTTATGTGAATCCATGCGCAATTGTGGAGTGTATAGAGGCAGTTGTGAACACTGTACATATATGTTCAAGTATATACATACTGTAATACATTTGAAACAGGATGGCATGACAAGTAGGACTGGACCATTGATACTCTACTTTTTGAAGAATGCAGTCGTTCACTTAGCAAAATACAAAGTAGACAGATTTTAGCCTTGCTGGTTGTGAAAAAATCCTCCCGAACATAACTGTCCATAGAAAACAGAAAAGAACAAACCTTTACACGGTGAGATGCCTATTACTCTGGGTGTCATCTGTGATTAACAACCCCAAATACAGCAATTTAAAAAGGAGTTACAGTGGGGAAAAAAAAAAACCCAGAATAAATTAAAGCTGCAAAGTTTAATTTTTAAAGAAAATTTAAAAAAGAAATCTGTGAGAGATTGGAAATGGTGTCTTGGGGATTCTGGCCCCTAAAACCAAAGACATTACTAATGACTTATATTGATGATTTTCCAGGTAATTGTACTTTGACTTGCTTTGGAGTTCCACAAGGCAATGAAAGTTGTATCCCAGGACACCATGCTACTTTTAAGTACCTGCTTCTGACTGTCTGAGCAAGAACATTTCAGGTGAAAGCCTGATAGGACTTGTAGACTTGTTATTGGAAGGGAATGAGTGATTGTTGATATTTTCTTGTAAGAAAACACATCTTTGGCATAAGGAAGATGACCAGCATGAAAAATTTTGACCCAAACAATTAGTATGCAAGTTTCAAGCAATGAAAAATTAGGTCTTACAATAACTGAACATAAGAATCATAGTATCATTTAGGTTGAAAAAGACCTTTAAGATCATCAAGTCCAACCATAAACCTAACACTGCCAAGTCCACCACTAAACCACGTCCCTAAGTGTCACATCTACACATAAGGAAACATAAGAAAATGTCGGAACCTAAGGAAATTTTTTTTTTACTGTGAGGGTGACAGCATTGCAACAGATTGTCCAGAGAGGTTGTGGAGTCTCCATCCTCAGAGATATTCAGGACCTAACTGGACATGGTCCTGGGCAACCAGCTCTAGGTAGCCCTGCTTGAGCATGGGGGGTGGACAAGATGAGCTGCAGAGGTCCCTTTCAACCTTAGCCATTCTGTGAGCATGTGATTCTGTAAAGTAGTGGACAGCATAAATAACAAGGAGGAAGAACAGCCCCATCTATGACACTGTTAATTTCTGAGCTGATTGTTTTAAGAGATGTGCCTCTCTATTTGGAGATTGCAGGCAGAATTTGAATAGTTCTGTAATTTCCTTCTACACGTGGCTTTGGCTGGCCTGAGTAGAGAACTCTGCAAGGGCAACACTATTATGGTGGAAGGAGCCTTGATGTGGAAGGAAAGCTAGCCTATATATTTCATGATTAAGTATGATGACCCTGAAGCAGGTCCAGTAGAACTAGTTGCAGAAATGCACTGGCATTCAAAGAGACAACTCATGCAGATCTTACTCTTTATTTTCTCCTTCTCAACAGTTTCCCATAAAGTTTGCAAGTATACATGCTATAATGTGAAGTTCCATCTTAATAATGAAGTTTCATAGACTTCTGACCAAGAACACTGAATAAAAATACCACAATGTCTAATACCAACAGTTTAAAAGAAAAGGAGTTATGTATGTCTTTAGGTGATAGCTACTATATAATAATATCATTAGATAGGCAATGCACAAATTTAGCACAAATAATCTAAACAGAGTACCAAAGCATGGAAAAGCAGGAAATTAAACCAAACATATACTGCTTATCCAGGAATGCTAGAAGACGGTGAGATCGGGGAACTGGAATACCTGGTTTTCTGCAATGATATTGCCATAACAGATGTATTCTGTTATAGACTGGGATGTCTATGTAAGAAAAATATAGTGGGTTATGTCAAGGGAGAATTGATGTCGTATGTGAAATCAAAGATAAACTGTATTAACCAAGTAACAGTCCCTCTATACTAAACCTGCAAATCTGATGTACAAATAGTGCATAAATAGCATAAAGATAGTAAAAAGGTCGTTTTCTTACTGGCTGATGGCCACGATGACTGACATATTGTGGGAGCTGGGAATGTTGTGAGGGTTTGGACACACTAATAATGGAGCACTTCAATTACACAAGGTAGAGTGTGTAAATGTATTGCTGGGACACAATGCTCAGACTTCCTATGGTATTGTACATGGCTGCTCTGGAATAGAAATCAGGGAACCCACAAGTCTGAATTTGATTGTGGCAGTTCACAGGACTTGGGTAAAATACTGCTATAAAAAAAAATTTGAGGAACAACCCAGTGAGGAATAATAAATACTTTTCCAAGCACATCAAGACCAGACAGATAACGAAGACTGATAGATGTCAAAGTTATAAAAGGAACCTTAGAGAAGATAAAGTCATAGCAGATTAGCTAAATCCGTTGCATCCACACTCGCTGTATTGGAGCATAAGTAGCTTCCCATAACAAAACTGTCTTGATAGTGGTTCTAAAGATCTGACTTAAACCAAGGAAGAGCTTATAGGTCAACAAATCACTGGTCAAAATGGTATTTACCTAAGTATTCTGAAGAAACTCATATAAGCTCACTCATAGGTGAAACAATGCATAGTAAACATATGCTTGGGGTGGGGGGTCGGGGGGAGGGAGAGATATATTTCTGCATGAAACTACAGATAGTAAGCTGAAGTCTGTATTCAGGAAACTAGTGGAACCTATAATGAAGAATAGAATTAATGGCTGCATTGCTAAACATTACATATTTAGAAGAATCAACATGACTTTTATGAAGGGAACTTATAGCTCACAAAATTATGTTCTCTGAGAGTGTAATTGAGTATGTTCATAAGGGTTGTCATGTTGATATAATCTATTTGGATTTCCAGAAGACTTTACAAGATCCATCTTCAAAGACTTAAATCAACTAAGTTTTGATGGTACAAATACAGTTTTAGGAATTATTACAGAGGGATAAAGAACAAAATTGATCATGATTATGCTGCTGCATCTAGGTCACATTGGTCTCTCTTTCATCCCTTCCATGTGGAAAATAGCATAGTAGAACTCAGGAAAATACAGAAAAGGGCAAAAGATGATCAATGATAGAGAACAGCTTTCATACAACATATGAGTAAACAGACTAGTCAGCCTGGAAAAGACATCTGAGTCTATGAACTCATGAGTAGCAAGGTAAACAAAGAGCAATTGTTTGCTGTCTCTTAATACAAGAACTAAGGCATATTGAAGGAAATTATCAAATGGCAAGTTCATAGCATAGCCTCACACAATGTTAAGTTAAATCACTGGATTCATTGCCTCCAGATGCTATGAATACCGAAGGATTACATAGGGTCAAAAAGATAAATTCATGGAAAAATACCCATCATTTACCCCAAATGTACCAATTCTCACCTCAGTTTGGTGAAGGCCTACCAGTGAAGTGTTACTGTACACTTATACTGTCCTTACACCCTTCCCTAGGTGTCTGCTATTGATCATCATGGGTGACAGGAAGGTCTGACTCAATATAACTGCTTTAGGTTTTTAGATTCTTATGATTATTAATACAAAGAGAGACTGTTCATACATACACAAAATAGAGCGGACTCTTGTGCTGGACAGGAATGTGTTAGTTTTACATAAAGAGTTCTAAACGAATCTATTTTTATAGCATTAATTTTTTCTTGTACCATTTTTTTAAAATTACTTTTACTTCTGAAGGACCGCTCAAGAAATTGGCTTGTCCACTCCCTAAACTATATGCTACCAAAACTGAATGTTTTAAATCACGATTGTATATTCTGAATGCAATTATTCCACATATAATCACACTACAGTCACATATTAAATCCCTACCTTGTGACACTTAATGTCTCTATGTATTCATCCCAAACTGCATTTCTCTTTTCTGCTGCCATGTTTCAATTGCAAACACATCACTTACTTGGTGATCACAGTCACCTGGAGGTCTGTTTCCATGATTCCATCTTCCCATTAGAAAGCAGGTTCTGATTATCTTCTTTAGATGTATTCCTTTCCTTTTCCACAAATTGATACCATTTATCTTCTGTCTGTGTTTATCTCCTTTTATCTCCTTTAATCCATTCTATGATGTTATTATAAAATTAAATTGATTTACTTTCTTGTTTATAGTAAGTCCTTCATTTTCTAAATCCTTTTTCATTTTAAAGTAATACTTGTGAAAGATGTTGGGCTGATTGTCCTAAAACGTAAATTCTCTACCCATGCTGGGATCATGAGCAAAACAGCAAGAGCTGTAAACTCCCACACTGTTAAATTCCACACATTGCTGTGTTAATACACTTCAAGTTTGACCTGAAAGGGCTTTTTCTAGGCAGTGTTTATGTTGGTGAGATTTCTAATGCAGCACTCCTGCAACTCCACAGATAGAAACAAATGTTTTTGGTTTCTTTTTTTTTTATTATTTTTTCTTGCAAACATGCAATTTTGGGACAAGAAGCTAGTTTATGTTAGATTCATCTTTAAGGATAAATTCTGTAATTAGAGTCCTGAAGAGATTTTGGGTTCTGGACCTTTGTTTCTTTCCTAAAATGCACAACAAAAATCATGACTGCCAAAGCTACGCTTGATCTAGTTCTAAATTAATTCATTTGAGTACCTGTAACCAATAATTGCAGTAGCACGTTATATCCTTTGCTGTGCTTCTGAGTTAAGTTTAGGCTGTCTAGGCTGAGCTTTTTGTCTGTGTAGTGAGATTACAAATACCAAATCTAGATTGAAGTTAATTTGGCTGTATCTGTTTATGTCTGTAGTTTGACAGCTCTGGAACTGTTTGTAATAAAAATACTAATCCATTGCAAATTAGACTTCAGAGTCTTCTATACTACGTATATCTAAAAGTCAAAAATTTTGTTTATTACCCTTATCTTAGTATAAGGATTGCATAAAACCTTTTGCTTCCTTGACGTGAGACAGAAGCATTCATCTTTTTATTGATTATGATTCTGAAGAGGTTTTGAGAGAAAAATTGTGGAAAATTGACAGAAAGCCTTTCCTAAAGACGGAAAGCTCATTTCAATACCAATATTTAATTGCTTTTTTCCCCATAAGTTTTATTCTGTTTCCTATAATACCTGCCCTACAACTGTCACATTTTAATTACTTTATCTTCAGGAACTACCCTGGCAATTCAAGGTATGTTCACATTGGAACTTTTGGTACAGGACAGTTAATACCTAAGGCCAACTTTAGGCCTGGATAACATTAACGTTTGAAGTAGTGGAAACAGTCAAGAGATCAACATAAGTTAATTCATCCTGCTTCTTGGCAGTGATAAGTCAAGGATAAGAAAGCATCTCAGAGAGAAGGACAAGACAGTAAGAGATGTCAAGGACAAACTGTAAGCACCGAGTCAGAGAAATTGGAATTCAACACACAACTTCCAATTTCCCTAACTTGTGTATTAGACTATTTAGAGAAAGTTTCTGTTATCTTTTGAATTTGCAGAGTACTCAGGGTTCTGCAGAGTTTGGATAATGAAAAATAGTTAACACTCAAAATTTCTTGCGGATCCCTACTCATCATCAAACTTTTACTATTAAACATTATAAAGTTTCATTTTTAATGTTTTATAAATTTGTTATGCAGCCTATGTTGCCATGGGCTTGCAGAGCATAGTTTTGGAAAAAATTAATAGAGTATTTATACAACACGTAGCTGAAGCAGCATTTGGAATAGATTTTCAGCTCCTTGGTGAGCTCAAAATTGTTCTTGAATTGCATTGTTTGTTTATTTGGGTCAGTCAATCCTTTCCATTTTCCATCTTGGCACCCGCTGTAACGAATTGTTGCTAACACGTCTGGAACTGTTAACCAGTTCTAGGCATAGCATGGCAATTTGGGTTACAAAGTAGTGGTGAAGTAATCTTACTTGAACTAAGACATAAACAGGATATTAAATTAATTATCTGTATTCAATTTTGAGACTCAACAGGGAAAAAGTTAACCAAGTATCCAATAAATTAAGCATTGTGTGGTATTCTTATTTTCAGTTCAAGGGAAGGATTACTGAAATTTACTAGCAGATTAATTAAAAAGTAATCTACCATTACCAAGTGGAGCTTCATAATAAGTATGTCAGGTTGGCTTAGTTACAGAGAGAGCTTCTTTTCTTGTGACATCTAATTCTTCTTCATGTAATACATTTTCCATATTATTTTACTTGATTATTTTATTTGCATACAGAACAATGTTTATGAAATCACATACCCGTGGCAAAAACTGCAAAGTGGGAATGGCTGTACATGACAGTTCTCGTGCAGTGTTTAGTGCAAACTGTGTTTTCCCAAAGCCTAGAAAATACATCCTTAGAACAACTACATATGTAATGAGCTACAGAAGGTGAAATTTTCTGAAAGGAGGCAGATCCCAGAGGTCTGTATATCAGGAGAATTTTAAGGGGTTTCAGTTTGACTCTGCAGGGTAGACCCTCACAGAGATACTTTTCTCTTGTATATATCAACTTCTTCAGGAATACAGCATACTATATCCCCTGCAGTAATAATTATTGATCCTGTGATTCCTCTGACATAGGATTGCTATATTTCTGAAAGATACATGCTCACACTATAATATGTACACATTGATTTCAGTGTAGACCAGAATTGTTTCAGTAAAACTGATCTGCATAATTGTAGTAGGCATGTCAGGGATATGTAATGTTAGGATATTCCAGCCAACTGTACATTTCCAATATCTGCCTGAACAGTAAAGAGGACACATGCAATAAGTGCATTGACATAGATAATTCTATTCATATCTGTGCGATACTAGTATAAGTAGGAGTTACATCTTGGAGTAAGGACAGGATCAGGACAATACTCTGGATTTTCAGAATATCAGTATTCTGCAGTGAGGATTGTTCCCTGCCAGTAGACAATCTTCCTGTTTTCCTATTCTGGCCACCTGTCTCTGTTGGTGGAGTGATGTGAGAGCAGAACCCCATTACCTCTGACTTCTTTTATCAAGCTGATTTTATGGGAGGAAAAGTGTGCCAAAGCTTCTTGAGCATATGAGATGATAATTTTGCAATTATTCATGCAAGCCCCACAGAATCTTTTACTACTTCTGTTCTGCTTAGCTGTAATGAGCTTAGTCACATTGCCACTGTTACCATGCTGATGGGGCTTCATCATATATTCTGACTGAAATCCCAGTCCTACTGAAGTCAGTGGCAACTTTATAATTTACTGTAACTGTGGACATCCTCATTATTCATGTAAACATCTACTCTTTTAATTATTATTTTAATTCTGGTTGAATTAGCAAAAGTGATATAGTTTCTTTTTTTTCTGTAAAAAAATCAATATATTTTCCAGTAGTAGTACTGATGTGTAGTATTCATTTGTCCCAAGAGTACTATGTTAATTTTCTGTTTAAAACTTGATCCTGAAAATTTGTGACTTTTCTGGTAGTGTGGTTTAATTGTGCTTCTGTGTTGGAATATATACCATGTATCTGGAGATGGATGTTTTATTAATACTGTGTAGATATTTGAAAGAAAACTAATCCAAATGTATACTTTATTCAAAGGCAATACCAAAGAGGCCACTGCACAACAATTTTGGAAGGGAAAAGACACAAAAACTTTAGACACAGAGATTTCAATAAATATGAAGCGTGGCTACAGGATGCTATTGTGCTATTTAGTAATGATAAAAAGAAGACTAGGGAAAATGTGGGCCCTCTCCAGAAGGAAACAGGAGACCTGGTTACCCGGCATATGGAGAAGGCTGAGGTACTCAATAACTTTTTTTGCCTCACTGGCAAGTGCTCAAGCCACACAACCCAAGTCGCAGAAGGATCAATAAATATGAAGCGTGGCTACAGGATGCTATTGTGCTATTTAGTAATGATAAAAAGAAGACTAGGGAAAATGTGGGCCCTCTCCAGAAGGAAACAGGAGACCTGGTTACCCGGCATATGGAGAAGGCTGAGGTACTCAATAACTTTTTTTGCCTCACTGGCAAGTGCTCAAGCCACACAACCCAAGTCGCAGAAGGATAAGGCAGGGACTGGGAGAATGAAGAACTGCCCATTGTAGGAGAAGGTCAGGTTCGAGACCATTTAAGGAACCTGAAGGTGCACAAATCCATGGGACCTGATGAGATGCATCTGCAGATCCTGAGGGAACTGGCAGATGAAGTTGCTAAGCTACTATCCATCATATTTGAGAAGTCCTGGCAGTCCGGTGAAGTTCCTACTGACAGGAAAAGGGGAAACATAACCCCCATTTTTAAAAAGGGCAAAAAGGAAGACGTGGGGAACTACAGGCCAGTCAGTCTCACCTCTGTGCCTGGAAATGGAGCAGATCAGATCCTCCTGGAAACTATGCTAAGGCACGTGGAAAATAAGGAGGTGATTGGTGACAACCAACATGGCTTCACTAAGGGCAAATCATGTCTGACAAATTTGGTGGCCTTCTATGACGGGGTTACAGCGTTGGTGGATAAGGGAAGAGCAACTGACATCATCTACCTGGACTTACGCAAAGCATTTGACACTGTCCCACATGACATCCTTGACACCGATGTGACGGATAGAGCACTCGGTGGATAAGGAGTTGGCTGGATGGTCGCACTCAAAGAGTTGCGGTCAACGGCTCGATGTCAAAGTGCAGACCAGTGACAAGTGGCTTTCCTCCGGGGTCGGTATTGGGACTGGCTTGAGAGGTGGGCCCATGCAAACCTC
>NW_009194661.1:0-408 GCF_000690835.1 Fulmarus glacialis | reverse complement strand
CCAGCTCGAGTGACAGATCCCCCAGTGTTCACTAATTGGGTAACTTTTGCCAAATATGTGTCCCAATGCTTGAATGTCCCACCACCCATTGCTCAACTTTCCCAGAGGCTGGTGCATGGCAGGGGATGTGATAGACCCACTCAATGCCATGCTCTTTGGCCCAGGTGTCTATGAGGGTGGTTCGGAAATGAGTCCCGTTCTCTGACTCAATTCTTTCTGGGGTGCCATGTCGCCAAAGGACTTGTTTTTCAAGGCCCAGGATGGTGTTCCAGGCGGTGGCATGGGGCACAGGGTATGTTTCCAGCCATCCAGTGGTTGCTTCCAACATGGGGAACACAGTGCTTGCCTTGGCGGGTTTGGGCGAGTGTGATACAATCAGTCTGCCAGGCGTCCCCATATTTATATTTC
>NW_009194660.1:23098-85872 GCF_000690835.1 Fulmarus glacialis | reverse complement strand
CTGACACCAGCCGGCTGCCGGTGCGCCTGCAGCCACCAGCTTGCCCAGGCCAGGCGGGGTCTGCAAACACGGCATTGCCATCACTGACAGTTTCTGCCGTGAAAGCTGTCTTCTCAGCCAGCTGAGACAAAGCAAAGACATTTTCCTACCAGCTACGTCTCCAAAGAAGCTGTGCACATTCACCTTTTGCTTAGCTAATACCCGTTTTCACTCTTTTCCAGGATTTTTTTTTTTTTACTTTAAGCCTGCCTAACCAGACTGAAAAACATTTCACTCCCTCTGAAAAAAATCTGAAGCATGGCAATTTTGACAGGAAGGTCTGTACTTGGGGAGGCACGCTAGCGCGGGCTCCGCGGGGCGGGGACGAAGCCGTGGGGTTTCATCTGTCACCTACTGTGCCACGGAAAACCCGACACAACGCACAGTGCTGCGCTGCACGCCGGGACCCGTGGCACGGCCCCCCTGCGCGGGTGCTGCGTCCCGTTCAGCTGCAGGTGCTTGAGGTACCCTCAGCACTCCTCTCGTCTGCTACCGTGTTCCTATTCCTGCACATCTACCTGCGTATCCACAAGTTACTTCTGACTAACATATCTGGAGGTTTCAGTTATATTTGTAGAGGAAAAGTTCCTCCTTGTGCTTCTTTTTCCCATGTGTATATGTGGGATATAGTGGACAGACACCCAAGCTGAAAAATGCGTGACTGCATTAGTATTGACACTGGCTTGAGCTAACAAACCAGGCTTGTCTTTGTGTCAGAGCACAAATCGAGCGAGTTCGTGCCTGTCCATCATATGCGGAATAAACACACAGAGTTTTCAAGTGGTCCCAAAGAGCTTCCAGTTTCTTTTGCCAGTTAAAGTATCCACATAGTTTAAGGCCACACTTTGACCCACTTGGATGGTTTTGTAATCTCAGGAAAGGTCCTCTGAAGTACAAAAATTACTTCATATAAAAGCCACTTGTCAGCAGCAAAATATGTTTTCTACATTTCTGTTGCACACTGATTCTAGAGATCACAGTAAGAAATGAGCAAACTTTACAACAGTCCTCCTGCAAATATCCACTCAAGCATTTAAAACCACATTGGTTCTGTGTACAAATCTTTTGCTTTCTATGAATAACCAATTAATATTATTACAATATTATTATTTCCAGTAAACTGGAACAGCAGAGCCTATGAGAGCAGACTGCAGCAGAACACAGCCATCTCCCAATTTAGTATTTAACAAGTAAGGCCACCCTTGCTCCCACAGCCAGGATATCGAGTGACCCAGCACTAGCCTGCCATGGTCATTTGGAAGCCCTTTGTTAGTCTCAGGACTGCTAGCTGGGTGCGTGACCCTGCTCTGGCCTTCCAAGTGACCTCTACAATGTACTCCACCTCGGTGACTTTTCCTAACCTTTTTATATCTTATCTAGGTAGACAGGAAAATCTTGGGACCTCAAAAGCATTTCAGGTTGGGTTTCAGCCTGCACGACACCATGGGAGCACAGTACTTGCTTGGCCCTCCCAGTACCACCATAATTTCACAATAAATACAGTAGTTATTGTGGAGGTGGAGGAGGCATCCATAAATAGGTCTTCTAAGTCTGGGAAATATCCTGGCTACATCAAAGCAATAATAAACGCTGCTGCAATCCGGAGTCCTGCTGAGTTGCAGATTTGGTGCACCTTCAGCAGCTGTAATAGCGTAAGTCTTCAAAAGGATAATGTTGTTTTGCCCAGTGTGCTTGGCTTTCTCCTGAACCTACCTCTGGTGCTGTGACCTGCTCAGCTGCTTAACTTCAATTTTTGACAGTGAGTGCACTATGTATATTGAGTTAAATGTTTGCATTTTTGTTTGAGTTTCATTGGCACATGGTTAAATTGCCACTTCTGTGTAAGTATAATAATACCAAACCCCAGACCTGTGTGCTCCATTACTACTAATGCACTTGTCACCTTGCAAACCTGAAGTAAAGCTTATAATCTGGGATGAAATATCAACAGGAGTCCCAGGTATGCAAGGAATGCAGGACTAAATCCTTTGTGCCACAATTTGCATGTTACAGACACTTTTTTTTTTCCCTCATATCTGGGGCTTTGACATACCTTGGCAATGAAATGTAAAATATTGCTGATCAAAGACTTTAATGGACACATACCTTCAATCACCCCAAACACAAAAAAGATAAAAGTCATCAGCTCATTCACTCCATATTACACACCTCATTGTAATCACACTGAAGAGAGTCAGAGGAGCAGCTTTTGATGCAATATTATGGAGCTGCGTTATTCACTTGTTATTTACCCGTTGACATCTGGACTACCCTGGTCATTGCTAAAGCTGCACAAGTAATAATCTGGCATGTGTCATTGCATTGTACTTACTTCTGCTTGCACGTGCTGGAGTTAATGTACATTAGAAAAATGATCAGCAGTTGAAAAGGTAAACTGGTTCCAGGTTGTAGTTGTAAACAGAAAAATTGCATAAGACAATAACAAGACATGAATGGAGGAAGCAAAAAGTTATTCTCCGTGCACTGTGTAAATTCTGATTCTCAACTTTGTAATGACATCTGCCATTGCAACATGGCCCCGTGAAAACGCTTTTGTTCATGGTACTGTTTTCTCCAGCAACCACTTTACTTTTGTTATGCATGACTCTGATTTGTCACTGACTGTAGCCATGCCTTGACAACTTCCTCACTATGCCAGCCAGCTTCCCTGATGCGTGCTACCGCCCCAGCCAGATGGTGAGATGTCGGGGTAAGGGTTGTAAGCAATTTCTGGGTTTTCACAGGTCAGACAGAAGGGGCCAGCATCTCAAAGACAGGCACTTACTCTGGCACAGAAACACCCACTATTATATGAAACTGAAATCATTGGAAAGAACATGACATAAAGATACGGGTGTGGGATGTAATCTTGTTATTGTCCTCTGATTTCTTTATTAGGAGGCAGAGAAACAGATTCAAAGAAACAGGACTAGAACGCAAATGTGTGATTCCATGGCTTGCTGCTGAAAAAATATGAAGCGTGGCTGGCTGGTGGCAGTATATTGTAAGGATTAATGAGGAACAGAGGAGATTTGTGTGATATAATAATCCTATGACACAATAAATAGATTCCTGTTGTTTCTACAACCAAAGCTAATTGGACAGGATGCTTTATATTTGCCTTTCATATAATATAAAAGTGCCCAGAAGCAGGGGATGAACTAGTTTCTTTTTTAAGCAGTTCCTCTAAGAACTGACTTTCTCACTCAAATTTCCTGTTTTCTGTTTAGTTGTGCCTGTTTGGATTTGTTACACTGCCAGTGTCATCCATGTGTCCCATTGCAGAGTCTGGACACAATTACTGCTATAGCAGGTAGTGTTCCCAGAGCGACTAGCCCGCTTTTGTGTGTCTCATAGGAAAACTGGTACAGCAAGCACACAAAAGCAGAATGGTGCAAATAGCCTTGAAAAGACATTCACACATCCATTGGGTATTATTACTCCGGATCCAGTACAAAGATGAGTTGACCTAGCTGTCCCAGCAAGTCAGTGGCACAGCAAGACTGGGATTCCCAATGTGTACGTCCCCATCTGCTGGGGAAGAGGCAGCCGCCTTCTCCTGACTGAGTGCTGCAAGGGGTGACTTTCTCCCTTTGCCTTTTAACTATACAGAGATACACAAATCAGTCTGTTTTGTCTTTTTGATCCACTCTTCTCGGTACTGTTTTCAGCCCACCTGTAATTTGCTATCTACCTTTAAATGACTAACTTTTCTTCTTTAAGATAGAGCATTTTGGAGTCGAAGAGGTAAAAACACATGTTAAGCTTTTCCTGTATTTAGCAAATTTACTATCACAAAGGTTTACAGCAAGGCTCTCAAAGCTTATAATTCATAGATGATAGTCATGCTCTGTACTGTTGATATCTGGAATGGGACGTTATTAATTTGCAGGCATTTTTAATGCACTGCATAATGTCAGATATTACCGGTTTCCCACAAATGAACTTTTCTTCCTCCGCTTAAAAGGATTTAATAGTAAAACAATGCAAGTGTCTCTACTTAAGAGCTGCTTCTGCTGGATCAAAGAACCAAGTGCTGATCCCACCCCACCATCTACTGGAACTCTGCAGAATCACAGGACTGCCTTAGAGACTCTTCACGCTGCACAATTTGAAAGAAGCTGGAGACTAGGAGAGTACGCAGAGGAAATATCACTACACACTTGTCCTGCAGTTTGCCAGACAGCTTCTGGTCAGTGCTATTTAGAAACTGCAGTTACCAAGCTAGGTGAACTTTTTATCTGACCTGGAACAGACACTTCTTTTTTTCTTATGTTATCTTGTAGAACAAACAATAATAGAATTAAAAAAAAAAAAAGGCAAAGGTTTGCACATAGTTTTCCCTTTACCAGTGTAATACCACAAATGTGACATGCCCCAGCTCCAGCTCCCTGGTGTTGCAGACGGGGGTGTGTACACAGGACAGACACTCCTGCACCTTGACTCTTCTGACTCAGCAGGTCTCAGCACCCACCCCATCTGCTCCTCCAGATGCACATCTGACTTGCCCACTCCACCAGCCTCTTCAAACCAGCCTTACACCATGCCAGAGGTTCTGAATGCAGTTTTAGACCTGAAAATATCAGGAGGAAGTCTTTGGAGGGTAGCAAGGGAAAGCTGCAGCACGGTAAGGGTGATAAACTCAGTGGGAGACTCCCCACTCCTTCTGAAGAGGGTATAACAATCAGTCTGAGAAAAAAATTAAATTTGGTTTGGTTAATTACAAACAGATTATCATTTGGGAAAATTATACCCATAAAACAGGTTACTGTTTAATTACAGAGTGGACTCTCAGGCTTGTTAGTGATTGGCTTGTTAGTAAATTTGTCTCACAGGATGCTAGTGATATCCCAATAAATTGTACCACAGGAGATGCCCTGATCCCACTGAAGTCAAGGGCAAAAAGTCATATTGACTTAGCAGAGGATGTATTTGGCCTTATAAAGCAGGGAGCAGAGCAGAACAGATCCTCACTCTGTCTTACATTTCATGTGGGAACTTCTAAGATGTAGCTGTGACTCTATTCTCCTTTCTCTAGTCACTGTTTATCTGCTGACATTTTAACGGAGATTTTGCTCATTTGGGTGGACCCTGGATCTGTCCCCACCAGACAGCACACTGAATCCTTCTGCCTGGCTAGGGGGTCTGACTTCTCCACACACATCTGAGCTTGGTGGTAACACTCCCAACATTGAGGATGGAGCTTCAAATCCAATTAGGAGTTAGTTTATATATATAGCGTGGTTCTTGAAATACTTTATAATCAAATTATTATTACTGGATTTCATTAGGAGCAGAAAGTGAAAGTTGATGGTATCCCTTTGTTCATTTCGACTTCCATTCACTAGATTACATGCTTACCAAGCAATACAGAGGGTGTAAACATTCAGGCTTGCGATACACCCGTGAAGAAAGCATGGAAACACTTCACCCCAGGAGCTGCTGTCTCTGCGGTGCTGGCTGCCTGGCGGTGCTCTTCACAGAGGGGGGCACTGCTGCTCCAGGCGCTTTGCAAAGCAGAAGATCATCCTTCCTCCAAAGCACTGACTGTGTCAGGGTGAAAATGGATGCGGAACCCTTGCCCACTTCCCAATGTCTTCTGCAGAGGCAGCAGAAGAGCAGATGTGTAGGCTAAGTCTATGCTTACGATGGCAATGTGGCACAGAGCAGGTGCTGTCAGCTGTAAGCACCGATAATCTCTCAATCTCTGCAACGCCAGTCTTCAGCCCTGCTCTTCACCCCAGTAAATAACATTTACATAGCATTTGAATATATGTTTCGACCATTCTCTGTGGTCTCACCACAACTTTTGCATTCACCTGATGAACAACAGTTAGAAAAAGGAGAGTTAACTACCCTACATACAGCCAAACGCTGATGCACAGGCAAATGTGGGCAAACAAACATGCAAAGAAAGCTCTGTGTTTCTGCTACTCTCTTTTCACCACTTTTCTGTACCAGAGCTTTCTTCCACTAAAAAAATCCAACTGCCCCTGACAGCATAAAAAGTCAGGAATACTTTGCTTAAATTAAAGAGTAATGTAAATTAACAATATTAAAGCTATCATCTTTATGTGCTGCCTAGACCAGGCTCTACCTCTTTTGTGGCTTTGCTGTCCTTAGCCAGGGTTACTTTCATAGACACTGAGCACAGGAGGCCCTGAGAAATTTGGAGACATTTCCTTCAAGTCTTCTAAAGAAGCAATAAAAAGATATTTACAGAGAAGTTAGCGACCCAACCCCAACTCCTAAATCTGAGCTTTTCTGGCAGCCTCTGAGCTGTGATATGTCTACCATAGCTGAGGCACAGAACTGTGTTCACCTGGTGCTCATGTCTACATGGGGAAAGGTGTTTTGTTAAAACATTGGCCTTGCTTCTCTTCTGATGGATATAGAGGGCAGGAGTTGTCGGCTCTCTAACACACTCTGTCCCTGTGGGCTGTGGACACCTATCTCAGAGGAGGTGCTTGGCTCTCCCATAGCTGAAGGCAAGCTGAGCCCCTGGCAAATGTACACAGTGCCATAGGAAATATTGTGTGCCCCACGTGGGACCCACAAGGAATTGGCTGCAAGGTGTTTCTCCCCCAAATTCACTGGCTGCATACCTGCAAATATTCAAGACTAATGCACTGAAAGAGTGAGACTGGACCAGTAACCTCCAAAGCCTATTGCTTCCATCTCAGGAGCAGAGTGGAAGGACAGAAACCCAGAAATGGTAAATGGGCAGGTAACACTGCAAGTATTTAATTGATCGGACTAGGTAGAGGTCAGTGGAGCAGCCGGCTAACTGCGTAATCTGCACTGCAGCAGTGCCCAGGGTCAGAAATCCTGTGTACACAGAGGACAAACGGCCTCTTGTCACATGCAGGAAGCAAAGGCCACTTTTGGGGTCTGTTGAAGATCACCACGGGTGATAATTTGCAGTTCAAAATGCCTGACCGCTGACACATCTCCAGCTCCAGTGCCTCCTGCATGAAGTCAGCAGCCGTGGCATCTCTTTGAGCAGAGCCAGGGTGTTAGACTGGACAGACTGGACTGTCACCTGCCGGTGCCACCCCCTGAGCCACCCTCCTGGCAAGGAGATGCCAGTTAGGAGCTGACCATCTGCATAACTAATACTCTGCTCCCAGATTGCATAGACAGCACTTGCCACACGGTGGATCTCTCCTCAATATAAAAAAGGCCTGAGATGAGCCAAAGCATAAACCAGTCAGCAGTAGAGGACAGAAACAGAGCCAATCTCTGGCTCCATAGTCCCACCACATGCCTCTCCACAGTTTAGGACCCTTGAGCAGATCACACTGCCACATTTTGGAGAATTTCAGCTCTGGTTTTTCATTTCAAGCTGTTGAGGCTGTATTGCTTCCTGGACCGTACTATCTTTTTCCAAACACATAGTTTGGATTTAGGTTCAGAAGCAGATGCTTGGGATGTGAATCAGCTCCAGATACAATTCCTACAGTGCCCACATGTACGTTATGTCTCTAGCATCCATTGCAGTCACAGGAATCGGTCAAAACACCAGAATAGAATAAATACAGTGAATAAAGTCTAGGGGCTTCTTAGGCTGACCAAACTTAGGCATAGCTTTAGTGTAGGTCCTGTCTGCACTTTGGGGCTAAAAGTGTCCTGCCTTTCCTAATTTTCATATATTAGTTTGCCTTATTCAGCAGTAGTGATGTGTCTTTTCCAGTGCACCAGTGCTAAGTAAACTTGTTGTATCCCTCCCAACCACCAGCCCCTAGGCACTGCTGGTGATCTACTGTTCCAGGTAAATTCCACGTGAGCCCATTTATTGTTATTTCTTCCATGGAAACAACCCAGCAAAAAGCAAAGCTCACCAGGGTCTCCTCCCCTCTACAGTACAGAGTCTGAGTTCCCAACTTAGGGAGGCAGAGGCCCAGTCAAAAAAATAGCGTTAAGTTGTGGGTCTACTCTTAGTTTGACAGACACTGGGTTTGGAGCATCGGCTGTGAACTATTATACCTGTTGCACCATGCTGTTGGAGCTATCACTATCCACTTCAGCCATGGTAATGTGCTCTCAACTATTATCTCTTCATTAAACATTGTACTTTAACTAGCTGTAATTGGGTAGTACTAAACTAAGGTAGAAAGGGCTTGCTAATTTGTGGTCTCCATGCAGGAGTTAAATCAGGAAATAAGTAATCTCTGGAAACATCATTTCACAAACCATCCTCAGACACATGCTGACAGCACAGTGGTACAGGCAGCCTGCCCGCCGGGCTGTCCGTGAGTGCCGCACATGCCGCTCAGCCAGCACAGCGAGGATGTCTGCACCCGACCTGCGCTGGCAGCTCTGCACATGCTCCGTCTGCCAGCCGAGTCCCACTCACCCTCCGAGGCTTGTTTGTCTACGGGCAGTGCTTGGCTGCTGAGCCTGGATGAGCTGCAGCATCTCTCAGAGCTGCTCATCGGCAGTTTCGCTCGCAGAAGCTAAGACGTTTTTCAGAAGCTCAGTTAAGCTTCCAGGGATGTTATTTTAAGAGGGTCCATAACAGACAAACATAATAAACCGTTCCCATCAGGCTAGTGACAACAACCTGCAGCCGTAAAGTGAGTTTAATTCTCCGACAAGAAGATTGGCGACAGCTATCGCATTGTTTTCTGTAACATATGGGATTCTTCCCTGAAAACCCTGGAGATGGCATTTGTCTGGTCTGGTTGTAAATAATGAGACAGACCACAATGGATTTCAGTTCCTCATCAGTGTTTGATCAGCACAAAGGTAAGTCACCTGCTACTAATTTCAAAATCCTCCGGTCCTCCTATGCCTCCCAGGCAAATGTATTAAGATTAATTGACAGAATGACTAACAAGAATTTTTGGACAAGATCAGGTCTCATAGAGATTTATTTTGGTTACACATGAAGGAATTTCTTCCATCGTTTTAGACATGGATATTTCAGCATATTGCTACAGTGATTTTTAAAAATAATTTTTTTCAGCAGAATAGCAACAGCATCTGATTGCTCTTATGCTTAGCATTGAGAGATGTATGTATATATTTATTGTTTATATTATATATTGGTCCTTTTATGGATATATATATAAAAGAACAATTGCAATATTAGCAAACAGAGCAGTTTAAAATGGAGTAAAAATTTAAGAAAAGCTGATTTTCATAAGTTTACTAGTTTGTATATATTAAAAGGACTAGATGCTGACAAGTGATTGACTTTGCTTCAGCAAATCTTAGCTGTATAGGTAAGTATTGCCATAATTGTGAATTTAAGATATCTTTAAAAGCCCCAACATGAAGATTTTCTACATGGTAAGGTTGCTATGGAAATACAAATGTCTCTTTGTTGTCTGTTTTTAAGTTAAATGGTTGAATTTCATGTCTTTATTTGCCAATACAAGCTTTTATGTCTTACGGCTTAATCCACTATAAGGAATGTAGTGGCATTCCTTTTATGTTCCCAAGGCAGGAAGCTGTCATTGTTTGATTATCCATGTTGCAACAAATTTCTCTTTAAGTCAGCTTGCCAAATAATGTATGTGCAGTGGCCACAGTTTCCAGTGCACATCTGCAAAGCATCAAAGCTGACATGGCCATGCTGGCCCCACAGCAAAGGTGCTGACTGTAGAAAAAAGGTGAAGGGCAGGAGGAAGACAGACGCTGAGGTGTCTTTTGGGTGGCTGGGTCCCACAGGTTGTACTTTTGTGCTTGCCTATGCTTCTTTGGTGAACCCAAAGTAAATACACTCCATGTAAAGCAGTGGGCTTATGGCTGCCTTTCAGCCACAGTAGTGCTCAAAGCCTGAAGCCAGTCTTGAGAGTACTGGTCTGCACCAGCCCAGCCGTGACACCACCCTGAGTAGATGGGGAAAGGTGGGAAGTCATCAAGCAAAACTGAGTGACAAAAGACAAAAAATACTACCAGCAAAGATAAAGGAGGAAGGGAAGTGCAATGGGAGAAGGGGGATCTGTACTGCAGGAATAGAGAGAGGTGCTCCTAGGTCATGTGCGAATGACATAAGGAGCATTTTCCCCAACAGGACAGAGGTGTGGGGCTGACTGAGCTTCTGCAGCTCCAAACAGCCGTTCTCAAGCTCTCCTTCTGCAGGCACTGCTGTGCCCTGTGCCACTTGCCAACGCAGCAGTGCTCAGACTGGGGAGGGCGAGGGGAAACCTGCACGCTCAGTGCCGTGGGGATGACTGCCAGGGAGCCGATGGAAGTGGTGCCAGGAATGAGGCAGAACTGGGGAAGGAGAAGTCAAATCTCCAGATGGATAAGGGGGCAGACAGCAATGCAGGAAACCACTGACCCAAACCACTTATCTGGATAGAAGTGAGAGAGTTGGGAGACAACATCTGCCTGTACCTCCCCTGGCTCCTAATCTGCAGCCCCTCTTCCTGCCAGGCCACTTGTCCACACTGACCCATCCTTATTCCTGTCCAACATCATCTCCAGCCCCATGTCACACTCCACTCACAGCACCTCCCCAGCAAGAGGGTCCCCTCCAGATAAATTCATCATCTCCCCTCACCACCACTGCAGGGATGCTGGCTCATTAGGTGATTTGTGACTTACTGTTTGCCTTTCCTGCTAGCTGCGTGGGAGGCAGATGGGGAGCAGGAGCAGACAACACACCGTAATGGGACACTGAACCTATTGGTTATCACGCAAAGAAAGCTCTATTCAAAATTTACAGTGTATGATGGATTTTATCTAAATAGCATGGTAATGTCTTGGCATATTACTGATTTAAGCAGGCATAATTTTTTTAACAAGGAGAAGGGGAATATCTTTCATTGGAGCAATTTATAAAAATGGAAGTATACACTTTCGAACACACCAGATGAATACCTGTTGGTCCAATAAAATAATCCACCCCTCCCTACAAACCCTTTCTCCACCCCATACATCAGAAAACTATCCCAGCTACAGAGCAAAAAAACAGCATTCAGATTGAAAATCATACTGTCTCTTTGCAACACTTCCTATGGTACTGCTCATGAATATCTTATAATACTTATCAATAGTAACAGCAGTAGCAATGTGGGACTTAAAGAAGCCAACCAACATCAGAAACCCCTCCCCTCCTAATACAGCTTGTGTGCTATTTAAATGTGTGCCGTACCTGTTTACCGTTTAAACAGAGAAGCTAGACAAAGGCCTGGACTGGTACATTCACAGTTATAATTTCCAAAAACTGGACTCATCCACCTCCCACTGACCCTTGACACTGACATGCTGAAATCAAATAAACTGCCTAGTATTGTGTCCTACTGACAAGTTGTGGGAATCACATAAGGCATTTGGTTACTGGTGGAGACAAGAGGGTTTATGGGAAAGAGGGGACTAAATTATATACATAAATATTTCTTCTTCACAATGAACATAAATCATCCTGTTATCCAGCCTTCAGTTTTCAAAACTTAGTGTTTTAGCAAGGTCTAAATCAGTCATTGTCAAGACCACGTACACTAAGCTGCAGCAAATTTATTTAGACCTTAAAAATCCAATGCAGGAGAAAGCACGCACTTCTGTACATCTAACATGCACTTTGTAAAACAACACATCAGCTGACATCACAAATTGTGTAAAAAACACATTCTTCATAGGAGAGTCAGAGGAGAATTAATGTCACAAGCTATGTAATTTCATTACTGTGAATCCTGTGATCATTCTGCATGTTTCTTTATATACTCCCTTTTCCAACTAAAAGACAACTACTTTGTCTTAGAGAAATGATGCTCTTTTAAAACACTGGACCTTATTTCAGATAGATTGGCTTTTAACTTTGATTCTTTCTGAGGATTTTAGCTATGAAAGAAGATGTCACAACCCTGTATGTTATTTGGTCTTTGCTCAATAAGATTCTTCCAGACCTTTCTACGCCACTGTTGTGCCAGCCTGCAGTTTCTCCCTACCCTTGCTCCATATGCAGGCTCTTAGTTGGACCTTCTGCCTTCCTGAAGCTGACTGACAGCTTACTTTCACCAGGAGCACAGCAATTTTCCAAAACAAAATGTAAAATGTATCTGAAATGGCACCAGTACTTACTGGCATTGACAGAACTACAAGATAATAAATGAAGTAACGCTAACGCATTTGAAGATGGAGGGCCAGGCATTTGGCTGTTCCCAGTCCCTTTATTCCACGTAGTGCTGGTACCCTAGCCACAGCCAAGGGTAAGCTCACAGAAGGGGGCACAAGCGCTCAGTACCTCACTGTCAGTCTTCTGCAAAACACCCACTCTCTGAACCATTCCTCTTCTGCCCAGGAAGGTGTCTGCAAAAAGAAATGGCCTACAAGCTTTGCACCCATCCCCCTCATTCCTTGACAGGGTAAACTGGAGGAAGATGAAGTGGGAGATACTGTGTCACCTGGAGCCAAGTGCATCCAGCATAAATGACATCTAAGCCCTCCAGGCATTTCCGGCTCCCTGTCATGTGAAGCGCCAGAAGACCACGCATCTGCCTTCCTCCTTGCCCCCCACCCAAAGCCACACAGGTCGTGTGAAAGACACCCCACTTGAAATCGTGTCACCCTATAGAAAGGGAATTTGTGTCAGTCTACTTTATGTCAGATGCACAATATGGGCACTCATAAATTCCTTCTGGGCCAGTCCCCCTCGCCAGCAGGGTGACAGCCTGGTCCACCTGCCTCTCCTTGCTCTCTCAGCTAGGACTCATGGGTGGGAAAGTGTGAATCTTGGATGTGGCTTCACGCCAACATCCCTTAACAGGAGTGGAGCCCGTGTTTTGCGAGAGCAGGCATGGGGAAAACGTCTCTGTTCATTCATCCATCCATCCATTCAGAGTTTTGCTTCCTCTCCTCATACAGGGGGATATTGCTCTGGGGAAAGCAGATTCAGCCCAGCACAAGCAAAGGCACAGGGGAGAAGGCGTTTTGGTTTTAGTTAGATAAAAAAGGGTAGAGGGAGTCAGGGACCCACATGCAGGTGTGCATCCATGTCCTCATCTTCCTGCCATCCTGCCCTGCAGGTAAGCAACTGCTCTGCTCAGGAGAATTTCCTTTTGTGGCTGGATTGCTCTGCTCTTGACTCACAGAAGGAAAATTTAACAGTACTTACAAGGTTAAACAGCAAAATGTACAAAATTTGCATGAGTGATGCATAAAACAAGGTGAGGGCCCCTTTGATCCGCTGTCTGTCTCAGTACCTCTCATGGTTTCTTTCCCAATGCCAGTAGCAGCATCTTCTCAGTACCATACCCATATAATAACCACCACATGCAGCTGTGAGAGGAGCTGTGTTGGTGCTTGTGTCTGGCACCTCCTGTGTACCTCCAGAGACTGGGCAAGAGGAGCAACACAAGCAATGAACCTCTGCCTCGCCTCCTTGCCTTCACCCAGCCCGTACTATACCCCTCTTTGAGTAAGGGAGTAGCTCAAACCTGACCTTGTTATTAACATGTCTTTGCTGAGTTTACCAATTGTGAGAACAGTCTGCAGATCTGGCATGATAAGGAAATCTGATTAATGGGCCCCGTGGTAAAGTCACTTCTTTTTTCAATTACTAGTCACTGATGATGACTCTCCAGAGGCAATGACTCTTAGTCTCTCCTGATCTCCCAAGCACCCAGATCAAAGCTTCTGAGCCAAATGAACAGTTCCCTCAGCAATAGACTCCCCAATAGAATAAAAATCAAGTTAACATTTTTAATCTACAAATTTTATCAAATGTGTAATTTAAAAGACCAGCTAGGAGAAAGAAAATAAATTCTCTTCAGTTGAGTAGTGATGGGGAGGGATTCTGCGCACTGATGAAGGCAAATTTAACATCAGCTTTGTAGTTTTCCCAAGCCCACAACCAGAGCTCCAGCTTTGACAGACTAACCTTTCCCAGAATAAGAGCTGATTGTGTTTCCATGGCAGCCAAGTTTTGAAGTCGAGAGCGACGACTGCATCCTGGGGAGAGAAGGTCACATGTGGGGAACTACGCTGGGCTGTAAAACCCAGTGTGGAGCTCATGCGGGTTCAGCTGTGACAACATCTGATCACAATGTGAATAGCATGGCTAATACTTTAAAATTATCTTTAAAGATCTTTTATCACTGAAAAATATATATGACAATGTTTAAAATATAATTTACATCAATGTGTTAATAATAATATATTATTTGATTATGAAAAAGACTTTTTACTAACTTTTCAAATTCTCTTTAAACCATCTCCCTTTTTTCTGCACAGCTTACACAGTTATGCTATCTCCAGAAGACACAACAGTAAGGATAAATCACCAGTCACTAATCTGTCTTTCCTTTGACCAACTCTCTAATGTGATTTAAGAGTCAGTTTCACTTTCTCGTGCTATCAAGGTAGTGCAGTGGCTGGACAGATGTTACGCTCTGTAGCTCTGACCCTGAGCCACGGTGAACACCACAGCTCACTGCAGCTGTACTTCTTTTTGAGTTAATAGAGATCAGAAACTCTTTTTAAAACTAAACATGTGGCTGACCAACAATACATATCTAGAGCATTTTACCATTACATCAGATTTGACCCTGCACCAAAAAATCAACTCTTTTGACTCCTGGAGCTAACATGTTAATAGTTCACTAGAAGCCGAAGGAGGTATAGGCATGTGAAGCATGGGATGACCAGTCTGGAAGGAAGTTACAAGCAAAGAAGCAAAGAGAGAATCATCGCATTAATTTCTCCAGAAACAAAAATGTGAGGAGTGTTCAGGAACAGGTCCTGCAAGGCATCTGCTTTAAATAATACCTCATACTGTAACTGCCAAATAAAATAAACCTCTCCTGTGTTCGAAGCAACAGTCCACCTTTCCTTTTTGCAGGAATTATTAACACAAACTATTGCTGCCAGAAGTTCACTCTCCTGAGAAGAGAATTCCCCTGGACACCGCAGGGAAAGGAAGTGAAAAGCTTCAGTCTTCTGACTGGTGCAAGGATAACACTGAAATGAAAACACCTGTATCCTGATTTTATCCTATCTCATAGAAGTGTAGCCAGCAATATTATGAGCTAGTTCAGTTATTACTTCATTGTTTCTCAAGTCATGTTACATTAATATTAGTATGATTACTTATAAGAGGTGGAAACTTTCCAGAAGTTTTCTTTTGTCCTCTCAGTGTCTACATCTGACAGTTTTTGGAAGAAGTTATGCTGAAAAACAAGTTTCAGATGACTAAGAAAAACCACAGTGCTGTTTAGATACACTTTGTTCCACCTCGAGTTACATAGTCATAAAAACTCAGTGAAATAAACGTCATTATTTTCACTGTTAATCATTTGTACTTGCTTTCCGCTTACTCATAGACATACTCTTCCCCTGCAGGTGATGCAGCAGAAGAGGTTGACTTGACTGTGGTTTACCAAGCAGCAGCTAATGGCGATGTGAACACACTAACTGCAGTGATTCGAGAAGATCCTTCCATCTTGGAGTGCTGCGACAGTGAGGGTAAATGAAGGCTGAGCTTTTTCTCAGGGGATTAGTTGCTTCAGCTTGCAATTAAATTTTCCATTTTTTATCCTGATTTTTGTGTTCAGCAAATTATATTTAGTAGCTGAATATGGGAAATTTGAGTTATTCTTTGGAACATCCACTGGAAATGCTCAGTATGGATACTTCTTTCCCCCTGTAATTGTAAGATTTTTTATATGGATACAAATAAGTTGCTTTGCTATAATCAGACAGTAATTTATCATGAATCTATTTTAGCTTCTTTAGGGAGATGTTGAGAAATTGTTGTCATTTCGGGCAAGGAAAAATAGTATTTTTTATTAAAGCCAAATGCTGTACATTCTGCACATCTCTATAGTAGAAAGTTCCAGTCTTTTGCACTTAAAAAATATGTGTACAGACACAGTTTGAATGATTTTGTCATATAATTTTTGCCAAAGGGTTGGTTGTACAATGTGCAATGATCTAAATAATCTGTTTCATCTGTGAGACTGTGCTCCTTTTCATTTTGTGTTCAGGTTACTATTTAATGTTATAACAAAGTGCTGTCCATTGGCTGGGTTTTATATGCACCTATTTCCCAAGTGAATTAGAGCCACAGAACTCTGCGGAAGCTTCTCTCAAGGAAGACTTTGCTTATTCAAAAGTATTTTTTAATTGCAGTTTCTTTTAAAGGGTCCATATGAACACTGTCTATTCTAATCTTTACCAGCTTTTACCAAGTTACCAATTTTTCCTATGCTTTAAACCAGACATCCTAACTGTTATCTTTAAAACATCTATTGGTCAGTAGGGAAAATGCTTAATCAAGCTAAAATGCTCTCAGTCCAGATCTTTAATGGGAGAGGGACTAGGTATGAAGGGCAGCAGGTGGAGATAGGCTGATCAGCAAATAGAAGTATTTCAGCTCCAGAATAAACTTGTTTACTAGGTTATACATACAAATGTAACTAAAGACCAATCTTGCAAGACAAAACATATGGCTCATATCCTGCACATATGGCAGAGTCTGCATAACCTCAGGTTGAGAAGCATGCATTTGTTCAGCAGTCTCATTGAATCCAGTAAGAATAATTATTCTTCAGTTGTGTCTGAAGTTTATAGTAGTCTTATAGTTTCTAAATTCATATTTATTCCCAGCTTAGTCACCTTAAATTGCTTTTTCAGATTCTGCAGGAAAATCTTTTGCTGTTATTCAGCAGTTAACAGAATGGAAGGAAGCAGAAGCAATTAAAAGATATCATAATACTTCATTATGAAATTTGAGTATTAGGTTTGAATATAGATTTCAGGTTTTTTCCAGCACAGAAATTGTTTGCAGAATATAAAATAAATTCTCATGACAACAGGAAAGAAAATATTCTAGAGCAAATCCAGTCTTTAAAATAAGTTCTTGTCTACAGAAAGCACCAATTCACACACATACACCTTTGCTCTGGACGGGGCTTAATTTCATAAATGTTTTGAATACATAGAGACAGAATGAAGCTGGGTTTGAGAAAATTAGCCAATCACCATCTGGCTACTAGTCACTCTGAAGAATATCAGCCTCCAAAATGGTGTACAAAGCCAACAGTTCATACTGGGAGCTTGTCAACAGACAAACACTTTTCCCTCCAGAAGTAGAGTTAATGAGGCAAGGCTTTTGCTAATGAAGTCATGCTCTTTTTAAAATCAGTGGTCAGTAACTGGCATAGCAGTTGCTTCCTGCCTGCAAAAAGCTGAGTACAACTGTTGGACAGTTTTCAGAGAAAGGATTTGTTAATTTGCCAATGCTAACATTAGCAAATAAGAAAATATCTCTATCTTACGGCTTTGACAAAATAAAAATTGTAAAAGAACATTTGACTTTCTTCCCCAGGTTGCACACCTTTGATGCATGCTGTGTCAGGACGCCAGGTTGATACAGTGAAGCTTCTGTTGAAGATGGGAGCCAATATTAATACTCAAGATGCTTGTGGACGTACCAGTTTATCTCTGGCAACTTACCTGGTACCAAGAATTGGGGGAGAAGGATGGAAAAATAGATGGAGTGAAGGGAGTAAACATGCAGACCAAATAAGATTTCTGTTTATACTACAGAAAGAAAAAAAGTACAAAACATTTGGTTCTAGACAACAGTGAAATTGGAAACTTTATTATAATGCAAAGCTGGAAGCAATGATTATTAGAAAAGGATCAGAACTCCTGTCAGAGTGTCCTTTCTCTTTCAGGTTGAAAAATCAATGCACGGTATGGGCATCTCCCCTAGATCCAAGGTCCTCTGTGTGGTTTCAAGAAAGCCACTTGTTTCTGTGCACTGGAAGGTCCTCTCTTGTTCTTAATATGCAGACTAACTTCTCCCCTCCCACTGTCAGCATCAGATTTTTATGCTCCAGAAAGGGCATTCCTATCTCAAACTCTGGTGGTCGGCACGCATGTTTTCCTGCACACCACATGAGCCAGGGCATTGCTTTTTTTCACTATAGTTCTGGACCTTGGATGGCCAGGTTAAGAACTTAGGTTCAAGGTGCTGCAGGTGCCAGTGCAGATACTCAGATCATAAGCAATCCAATCACCCAGTCAACCCACATGCAAGTGATAGTAGGGGCAGACATCCCATTGAGAAGTTTGGGAATGGAGATGTGGTGCTCTCTGTCTGAAGCACACAAGGATGGTCCTCTTCTCCTTAGTCTTCCCTCGCTGGAGGGAATTCAGGATTCAGAGAGAGGATGGGGACCAAGCTAGTTGGGCAGAGGAGTTGACAATGGGTTTCCATTATTAGTTGGACAGAAAGGAGGAAGAATTGTTCACCCATGCTGCATAGTATGAGTTATGGTTGGATGACCGCCAGTTCATTTAAAGAGATACCGTGGAAGCCTAATTAAATCACATCCCTTGCATCTAGTTTCTTCCTGCAAATTGAGGACAAAAACAATGCTTCTGCTCAGCTATGTGATATTCAGCCAGAAAATAAGTGTAGAAAATAGCAAAACAGGCAGTCTCATTCAGTGCAAGGAGCATGCCCCACTTACTTGAGAATAAACATTTTCTCTGCCAGATATTTTCAAAAAATCCCATAATTAGTGTCATGCTCCTTTTTTCCTTCCTCTTTTCCCAAAGGGAAAAAAATATTCTTTGGAAAAAAAGAAATTACTGGAAAAGATTTAAACCACCCAGGCTTCGAAGTTTCCACTTCTGTTTCTGTGATGGATATAATCAGAGGTCTAGAGAGCATTTGGCCGTGAAGTCTGTCCAGAGAACTGAATTCAGCAGAGCTCCACAGCCACAATCTCATGCAGAATTCAGTGGTCTTGTATTTCCACCAGCAGCTGCAACAGGGATGTTCTGATTCCATCATTCCACACCTTTTCCCTATAAATGCTGGTAATGCTGATCTGATGTAGCTCAAACAGGAGGGAACGGTATTTATGAATTGCCTGCAGAGGTTTGAACAAAACACTTAAACACATGCTTGATTTCCCTGGGACTTAAGTATATGCTGAAAGACTTATGCAGTCACAACCAGATTGTTTACTTGCTTTTTTTGTTGAGGTGATCAAAAGAAGGTTTTAGTCCAAGAACTGATTCATCCCATCTGTTTTGGTGCTTTTTTCAGTCTAACGTTGTAACTAATTCAAACTTCTGCAACAATGTTTATAAGACCACACTCTAAGGCTTCTTACTGTTGATTTGCCATCCCTGTTAAAATCTCATAAAGGAAACGACATTAAGTGCTCATGTTCTTGGTTTAACCTAGCATAATTAAATCCACATGCAGGAATATGTGTAGCATTTGCTAGTGATAGAGGAATTAGCAGGTTTTTAATCACTGTTTACTCAGCCGGTACTTGCCACAGCTGCAGAAAAACCAAAATGCAGTGTAAAGAAAACACTTTATCACAGAAACAAATGACCGAGCTAGTCTGAGACTCTGCTCTCAGTGCTGAGATCTCTGTTGGGGAAACAAAAGACCAGTTCCACTGCTGGCAGAAACAGCTACAGTCACACACAGATGCCAGAACCAACAAGCAAAGATCTTGCCTGATGCATTTCACTTTCCTCTTTGACATGCTCTAATTTCTTTTTTAGGGCTGGCTGGAAGGCTGTGTCAGCCTGCTCAGAAACGGTGCTAAGCAGAACATACCTGACAAAAACGGGAGGTTGCCACTACACGCTGCTACCGCAGAACCTGACGTGAGGTATGTCCCAGGCTCCAACAGTATTTGCTGGTTGAATCTCAACAGATAGTCACCCACACAAGCTACCCAGCCCAAAGGGGAACCTGAGTCAGAAGGTTAGCTGTGACAGTTACACTTGTGACTTGCTCCTTTGTTCAGTGGTTATCATAAATGGGGTAAAGGGGAGAAAAAGCATTGTACAACACCTGTGTAACAGAGATATATGGCCAAGTAAGGTGAGGAGCCTGGTTTAAGATCACAACAGCAGGAGGGAAAACCAAATTATAATAGAGGTTGAAACCCTGGGTTTCTCCCAACGAATTACCTTTCTGCCACCTCCCCACAAGAAATACTACAAGAAGATCCTTCTCTGGAATTCTCCTCTGAGTAGCACAGCAAATGTGAGAAAAGTTTTCCACACGACAACCTCTCTGAGAGACTCTACTGTAAAGGGAAGCTGAGGTTTTGTGGACTGGCTCATTTTTAATTACTTTTACTGAAGGTGGAGTAATAGCTCCAGAGTGTCTTCACAAGACGTCTTAAGAAAGATCCTCTTTGTCTCATTCCAGCCTGTGATAATAGGAAGGCTTAACAAATTTTGATTTGTACATCTAGATAAATTCACTCAAAAAAGTCTTCTAAGTAAGAAGGGATAGGAAGTCTGGAGGGATAGGAAGATATTAGAGACAGGTAAATCATTTAGTACAAGGAAAATGTTCATGTGACTTAATCACTGAGTTCACGGTTTTGCTGCTCTCGCCATATCAGACCAGCCCAGACCTCTGTGCGTTTCTGCTGATCTTGCTCTCCAGCCGTTTTTTAACAGCTTTATTCATTTTCCACGTTATCATTGCTTTTCATGCATCACTTGGAGAGAATAGTTTGAGGTTTCTACAAAAGTATGGATCACTATCATTAAACAAATCCTCCACAGAAAGAAGACAATGTTTGTACAACACTGCACATGCTGTTACTTGAAAGGGAACAGTAATCTGCTTTACCAGCAGCACACAGAGTTCCCTGAACGTTTTCAATATTCTCATGGATATGGGCAGACCTTTGCTCTGCACAGGAGTTTACCAGTTGCTCAATTCCTTTTCCTCTGTCTTCTCACTGGGTTTGCCCCATGCCCAGAAGACATGCCTGGCGCACTGAAGGGGAGGCTTTTTCCATTTTTACTTTCTTGAATCCCATGTCATTGCGAAAAGGGTATATGAAATGCTTTTTCAGCCAACTTTGAAAGCTGGCAGCCCACTGCTACAACCCCAGGTGCTGGAGGCAGCGCATGGACCACATGGAAAGACAGAGACAGTGATCAGCCAATTTATGTATTGAGTTGATAATTGATTTATGTGTTTCAGTGCGTTCCACAGAGCCTAAAAGGAAAGGTGGAAAGAGAATCCATGGACTTCCTGATCTATGCCTTTAAGAGCAGATATGAGAGAAATCTCAGCTGCATGGCTGAGTATCTACATTATTTGAGTGATAGCACTTATGTTGCCATAACGAACTAAGGATACAAGTGAGCCAAAGTTTGTTGTTCATAGAGGTTTTACACTCAAAGAATGACATTTCCTTCACATACACTGGTTTCATTGATTATATCTGGGGTTAAACTACAGAACCATGTATCAGATTATAAAACTATGTGATAAATGGGGTTTACAAGCATATTTTGGCTATCTCACTTTCTTTCTGCTCACTAGTCTATTTTTACCCAGACCTGTTTTCAGATAATGAATTTTTGAGATTCTGAGTCATTTTCCCAAATGACTACAAAATGTCTCTTTCCTTTTACAATTTTTTACCAAACTAATCACAGCAATCCTAAAATGTCATCCTTTTCACAGTTCCTAAAGTATGACTCCATTATGCCATTGGTTGTGTGATTCAGAAAAGGAGGTGTAACACCCCTTTTCTACAAGTACTTGTATCCATATACAAATGGATTTGAAGTCCTAGCAAAGCACTAGGAACTGCCCAGCCTTCACCCTTTAGGGATATACTAATTAGAAAAAAATTAAATTTGGACTTCTGGCAAAGTTACCAATGGATAAGCTTTTCATCTGCAGAATTGCCCAAATCATCCCTAAGCAACTGTAAATGTCATTCTTTTGAATAATATACATTACATTACAATAAACAACATACATAGTTGTTTATTACTGGGAGGAAGAAAAAAAAAGAACAGATTTGTGATGCAACATTCTAAACTTGATCTGATCCACACACCTGAGCACAGTTCAATCCAGAAAACATACTGGAAGTTGTTGAAGACTGTCCTGATGAAAAGCAGCAAACAATTTTCATTCAGTCTCCTATACATGGGAATAAATCTATGGTTGTACACATTTATCTGTGCATTATCTGTACATTTATCAGAGTTCCCTCCTTGACACTTCATCATCTTTTAGTTTCCCGGCAAAGCAGCATGTCTTTTAAATGTCCATGTTTTGAAGGTTTCTAGCAAATTCAGATGAACCACAGATTTGCATTATGATCTTATCTAGGGATCCACTGAGAATGTATCTTTCCTTTTGCTAGAATCATAAGAACTGTACATCCGTATTAGGATCTATGCTATTTGTCTTTGTCCCACCCATGTACATGATCCACACACTTAGCACCTGACTGTAAAACACAACCATCTTCGCCAAACCTATAGTGATTTCAGAACATCTTCATAGGATACCAAAAGGAAAAGGAAAGCAAAATCCATGCAGTGTTAAAAATATTATTGTGCTTGAATAATATCTCATGTAACTATTTTATTGTAACTGTTCCCTCCACCAGAGGGGAGTGTTTGTAGTCTGATATTCTATAAAGTGTGAACCAATGCATTGCTATATTTTGTACCATAAAAATGGCCCTATCCCACCAGACACACGTAAGGCCTTGTAAAATACTATTGGTTTGTGTGTGTGTATGCATGCATATACACACAAACACATACACAACATCACATTACTCCAAGAGTTAAGGAGAGTGAAAAATCCTTGTAGAAACTGGTCGTTAGCATTTCTGTTTGTTGAAAACTTTATAAAATACGATGACAATGAATTGCTAAGCTACCAAAAACTGCACACATGTATACTATTACACACTCTGATTCTAGCCTGGCAATCAGTACAAGAATTCTTCCTAGTGGATCTGCTTTTAATTCCCAGCACTAAACTTCTGTCGTTACAGTAAGCCACAAAGTCCTATTTGCTTTTCTAATATGACAAAGCTCAGACCTAAGATTCTGACCTGTGCCCATCACTAATACTGATTTTTCTTGAAATTGCATGTTTTGTTTCTCAAAAAATGTCGATTTTTCAGGTTTAGTCAGGAGTACAGCACACTGATTATGTCATTGCTTCCGCAGGCTTCTGAACGTGCTTCTGCAGCAGTCAAATCTTAGTGAAATTAATCACCAGGACAACGAGGTGGGTGAGCTTGTGCTACAAGTCACAGTCCCAGGCTCTGGGGGCATACAATTCATGCTGTTCAGAAAAGTACACTGTACTATCAATTTTATGATGAGACTATGTACTAGTCAAAAATTTCTATTTCGCTTTTGCTGAACTCTGCAAAGCATTATCTCGTTTTTCCTACTATATGTGATGCACCTTTAGGCTAATAAACCTTCTCCATATACTGCCACCTATGAGGTACCTGGAATCAGTTTCTTAACTCACTTGCCAAGACATTAATTGCTTTCGATTCTTCTGAAGTTAGACATTGGGCTAAATCTTCACCTTTACCAATCATCCCATCATTAAAGTACTGTTCTCAGGAAAAATACCAGAAAGCTGGTATTACACATAACAGCCATGGAGCTACAAAAATTTATGCTGTCCTCTGATCCTTAAAGAATTGTGCCCTGCATATATAGAGAGAGCATACACAGGAGAGTGTTAACTTCCCAAATGTGTTCTTCTCCAAATAGAGAAGCCAAGACACAAGAGAGACTCTGAATGTCTTTTCATATGTTTCTCTTCACTCTAAAAATTGCTCAAGGATGCATCTCTTCTCCACAGTGCCAGAACCACCACAGGGTTGTTAATTTTCCCTCTTCCCATGGACCTTCCTTATCCACTGGATGGTTTGCAGACCCTGCTCACAACAACCTAAACCAGATGTATGCTTTGTCTTGGTGTAGAATTATGTTGCTAATGAATTGCATGGAACCACGGATCGTAATTTCAAGCTGTAATGTTTTGCTGTAATGCATCGCTACATGCAATTTGGAACTTTTAGTCCAGCTCACTGTCATTTGGCACTGAGGAGATATTTGTTCAAGTGTCAATACAAGCCCTGAATATTCATGTTTTCTGAAAAACATGGATCCTCACAAATGATTGCAGCTAATAGGGCTGTTCTCTTGGCATAAGTAGAACACTTCAGTTTTCCCATCTTACACTCCAGAAAAACACCCCGATGAATGCATGAACGCATAAACAGTAAGAAATACATCTGGAGGTTTCATAGTTTCCACAACTGTGGCTTTCTGTGGGTTTACTTATGAAGCCTGTGAGATGACAACGTGAAGAAACATTCCCTGAAAAAGCCTCGAATCTGGGCAAAACAAGTGTCACACTATATTTCCCACAGCCATTTCTCGTTTTTTCTCCTTTTCTGTCCCCTGTTGCTGTTTATTTTTTATAAACGTGCAATTGTTTGGCTGTCTCACCTTTAATATTATATTCTGCTGGATCTTCAGCTTTGACAGTTCTGCTGTCACTCTCATACTTCCTCTCACAAACAGTATTCTATCTACAGATGCCACTCAAGGGTGATATCACCATGCACAAATCAGATGGGTGCGGGCTAAACAGCCGTTGCCCACTGCAGCAGGTCCACGCGTGAGCTGCCGCTACAACCAGCTCAATGTTCTTTGCTCACTTGGGTGCTCCGAAAGGATATGTGGAATATACGAATTATTAGAAAAGAAATAGAAAACAAAACAGGAAGCAGCATTACGCTCTGTCTGAATTCTTGGTACACCCACATCTTGAATGTCAACTGCAAGAGTAATCTGAAAAAGGATATACAAGAACAGGAAAAGAAAAGGAGTACAAAGATGGTAATAGTTATAGAGTAGCTTCTTTTCATGGGCAGGCTAACATCTAGAACAAACTAATTACAACTGGACTTTCAGCTTGGCAACTGTGTCAGAGGGATAATGTAATACAAGCCCATGGCATCATAAATTGCATGGAAAAGATGAAAAGAGAATTATTATTAACTGGTTTTTACATCTAAAATTCTGGGGACACCTACAGAAATTATCAGGCAGCAGTTTTAAAGAAAATGAAAACAATTACTTTTTCAGAAAAGGCATCGTTACCCTGTGGAGATCTGGATGTCATAGGAAGTCTTTAGCCTGATTACCAAATATTAGGTGACTGTATATCACCAAGCCTTGTTTCTTATGTTTTCTCCCTAGGCATCTGCTACTGACTTCTCTGAGCTGTGTCCCTGCACTAGAGAGATCTTTGATCCCTAGCCACAGTTGTCACACTCTTATGTTACAGCTGACTCTGCTGTAAGAAGAAACAGAGAGAAAGTTGATTTTTCAAGGATTTTTTGTCCATATCAATGGACTGAGAGTGGATGACAGAAAGCTGCCCTACTACACTGTAGCTTCTCCTCTTTCAGTGATTTTCCTGCTCTCCAGGACTAGGGGTGAGGACCCATTTCCCAGCTGGAAATCACTTCACTGAAGCCTCATTTCACAGCACTCACAGATACTGAGTGTCCATCAACAGTACTAAGTCCCTTGTGTCAAAACCTTGGTCCACTGACGTCAATGCCAGAGCTCCCATTCATTTCAGTTAGGGCAGGATTTTACCCTCATTTTTGGTTTTACAAAACCAAAACGCCCATGATTAAGCTTTGCAAACCCTAACTAAAAACAAAACTGCCCTTGTTCAACTGCTCTATTTTGTCATCACGTGTACTTAAGCCATCTGGGGACTTGAAAAGCGTTATAAGATAGCTGATGAGTGAGAGAAACTAATGTTAGGGTATTCAAGCTTTTAGTTAGAAAATCACTGCTAACAACTTCCACTATTAATGCACTGATAAGCTGTCTGCATCAATGTTTTATAGCTCGTACTTCACCTCAGTTGTTGCCTATTGGCTTTATAGGGTTCTATGTCACGTTTTAATTTCTTTTCCACTCTACATTTTTTGCTTTTTATCATTTTGGAAACGAGGCAAGACCCTTGAAATGCATTTTCCTTGATAAGAGGTAGTAAACAACACCTGCCAAAAGTAAAATATTACCACATCTGAACAACACTAGCAATTTTTCAGAAACACATTGAATGAGTAACTTTATACAGAAAATCTTTAATATTATGGATGTAGAGTAAAATATAGGTGTGTATCACAATGCTGATGACGGTGCAAATACAGACCATGAATTCTCTGGTCTACCACGACTGACTGAACACAGCTAAGATGGAATGAAAATGCAGGTCAATAGCTTTGTTTTCTCCCTAAATAGTAAATATGAGATGTTTAGATTGTGACTTTTTTGGTGACATCACAGGGCCAGTTCCTTAGCTTGCTGATTAGTGCCAGCTAGAATATTAGCTTATAATATTTATTTTGGATCAAAGATAAGACCTAAAATAAACATCACACTGCATCATGTCAAAGCACCAGTCTAAAACAGCCTTTATTCACAGAATCCAAACTGAGCAGTGAGGAACCATGCCCCAGCCGTCGTGGTCCTGACAGTCCTGATGCATTATTTATAACAGGCTATAGTCACGTACGAAAGAAGCATTCGTATTTGTATCCATTTTCTATAATAACTCCAAAAAGCTAATTGCTTGGTTCCCTCTTACAACTCCACTAATTCAGAAGCTGTTACTAATTGTTCCAAATCAAGAGGGAGAGGGAAGAGTCTGTCAGTCCTGAATGGTTTCAGAACTGTCTAGCTTATCTACATAGACTTGACGATTATTTGCTCTCCCGGTTTGTGGCTTTCAGGGAATGACTTCACTCCACTGGGCTGCTTTCCACAACAGGCCCCAGCATACCCAGACTCTGCTGCACAAGGGAGCAGACCTGACTCTGGTGGACAAAGACTTCAAAACAGCTCTGCACTGGGCGGTACAGGTGAGCCTCGGCCGCGGTTTCACCAGACAGTTGCTTGAGCTGAGCTGACTGTTGTGGTGTCCTAAATACTCCAAAAGCAATTATTTTGGCTGTGAAATGAGGAAAGTGGATGCTGGGAATGCCCACTAACAGCCCCAGCATTTTGCCAGTGGGCACGGATCAAGGATCTAACACCTTCTTTGGAGAGCAAGGCATACTTAATATAGGCTCAGCACTGTTGCCCTAAACAAAGTTATCATTTATCTCACTGAGACTATGTGTATGTTTCATGTTGAACTCTTGCTTAAATTTTTTCACTAAATCAGGGTTGCAGAAATCAGCAGCTTAAATAACCTTGCCAAAGGCCTTTGGGAATAAAATAATGTAAACACAAGTTAAAACATATTTAAACAGCTATAGTTGTGGAATAATTAGCTGAAGGGTTGAGGCCCTACTTCTCTGGCGATTAAGGAAGACACAGAGCCAAACACATTTCCTGTTGAGCTGTATGTTCCTATCTCCTAAGCAAAAAAACTGTCAAATTGCTAAAAATTACTCAGGCCATCATTAGAGCAGAAAAACACACAGGTTTAATAAGGCATTAAACACTATTATGCAATTGGTAGTAAGTGGTCTAAAAGATAGCGTAATTTACTAAGTTATGCCTAAACTTTACTGCAGAAAACTTCCCAGATGAAATTATATAAATATGTTTTTACTTGCTCACCTGCCATAGCAAGTTCTGGTATCAATGTTCAAAACACCTGCACACCAGATAAGCAGAAATAGAACTTGCATGAAAATCCAGTAACATTTTCCTACAATGACTAAATATTTGCATCCTCACCTTTTGGTCTAAGTTCACTCATCTTAAAAAATGTGTCAACAAAGAAATTTAAAAGCTCTGAACTGCCACATGCTATATTTGTAAATGAGTAAGGACATCTAGAACAAATAATCTGTCTCTTTCAACCACAGCCTCCCACAGATAGTTCACGTACAATAGGCTCAACTTTGTTTTTCTGAAGTAGAGGTATATTTTGGCCTCTGCAAATGGTATTATTTCAACACTAGTTTTGTTCTTCTTTAATCCTAAGCAGTCTGGAATTGGGCTACATCCCTTGCTATTTTGCCTTAGGAGACTAAAGGTATCTGCTCTAAAACCTGTTGTACATTTTTACTAGGCTTACTCCAATGCAGGCTGCTTCCAGTGGGAAATCTCTGAAACTCATGCAAGCTCCTGCAGGCTAGGCAGTGGTCTGGATCAGAGCTCTGGGAACAAGCTGTCTCTCAAACAGAAAGACAAAAGGGAATCCCCTTCATATCAGGGCCCTCAGAGTTCCTTTTAATTCTGTGTTTTGTAAATTTTATTATTTAATTCCACCATTAACTCCCACCTCCACCTTTCTCTCACAAACATGCAGAATAACTCTTGAGAAAGGGGGAAATTAAAACTGCACAAAACCCACTTGCCCTCAGGTGGAGGCAAATCACAAATCCCTCTTCTTTCTCCCTTTAAGCTGCTCCCAGAAATCAGAGGAAACGTGCAGGATGACCCCTCTTTTTTTCTTCTTGAGAGATTCCTGCTATGAAGCCTTATAAATTGCTTCTTCCATCCACATACTTCTCCATATTCTAGGTCCAGAAGGGGTAATTGAAATACCAGAGCACGGAATAGATCTGTTAATATTTCTCTTACTCAAGCTGGGCCAAGAAAAAATACTTTCAGCCAGTGCTCTCTGCTGCCCTATTAGGCCCAGGAGAAATAGATACTGTGGAGAGGCATGACTTTCTCTGCTATGACAGAGAGCAGAACAACAGCTCCTCTGGGTGGGATTATCATGTCTAATAGCCTCCTCCAGTGGCTGCTGGAAAGGGGATATTTTTCCTTTAAGAATTGTATTAATATCTCCAGAGCACAAGAGACTGGCAGACCTCAGGCAGTCACAGCTGCAGGGGTTGTTTTCAGCTGAATAGGGCCCTGTGTTTAATTTCATTTTTAAAAAATGCAGCAAGGGGAAGACCAGGCACTGCACAGAAACTTGTTTCAGAAGTTGTAGGAAAGAGGCAGTTTGTGCATACTGGGCTGAAACAGAGAGCCACACTGGGCTGAAACACATAAAACCCATTGCCTGCCCATTCGTCGAAACCAAATTCTCAGGCATGTTTCGTATGAAATAATTGTTCCACGCTGGCTGTTTCGAAGACTGCATGTTTGGCACTTGGTCTCCCATCAGACAAATAGTGGCTGTGGAGTCCCAGCCGTGTGACTAGACAGACCTTGCCCACACTTAGGTCTGTCCTGTTGAAAAGCTCAACATCCTGCCGCTTCAGTGCAAATGTGTTACATCAGTGTCAAAAACACAGATCATTCTGGTTTGAAGTGAGAATATCTCATGTCACTTTTTTTACACATGCAATATTTTTAAGAGCTGGTCCAGATAGGGCTATATTAGAAGTGTCTTAGGAGGTATTTCTCTCCTTTCATTGCAGCCAGCAATAATTGCTATAATGAAAAGGAAACACATCTTTGTAACAAAAAACTGTTAACTCGTACTGGAACAAAGTGTAAAGCCATTCTAACAGTTCTAGATAATGGTGTCATTGAAATCCTAATAAAATATACTATACAGTATATACTATTGTACTACATACCACCGTATCATAATAGTATAAGTAGTACCTTGAAAACAGCCTGGCAAGATTTGGAGTCTTCCTGCCAGTTGTCATGCCTTGCCAGTTGTCCTGCCAGTCCTGCCTTGCCAGTTGTCATGATTTTTACCAGAAGTTTCTTTGTCTCTTTCTTAAAACTGGCTCCCAAAGTCATATGATTATGTAAAAATATCAGCTTTCATTCAAAGTATAAACAAACAATCAATCAAAGATTTCTTCCAAAGTGAAGAAATGCAAACCTCTAGGGATAAAAAGAAGGCAACTAAAAAGAAGCCATTAAAAATAATATTCTGCCATGTGGAGCTGCACTTACGATTTTTTTATAGGTTGATTCGGAGTGCAAAGTTTTAAAAAATTACGAGCCTGCATATTTTCTCCATAGCAACAATGCAATTATTTCATTCTCTCATTTCCTGAGAGCAGAGTGAAATACTTGTATATCTTAAACACATTGTAAAAGCAAAGCATAGGCAATTATTCATTTGTGTTTGGCTGAGCAAGCGTGGCAGCCTCTCTGTAATTACTTGGAAGGTAAGAGCACACTTAAATTTCAGGATCTCTAGGAATTAATCTCTCTGTTGCTGCAGGGCATCTGAAGGTCACAGCTGGCCACCCAGCCAGGGCAGAGGAAGGGGCCAGGGAAGGAGTGGTGGCTCAGGGCTAGGGTCTCTCCCAAGGGATCTCTCTGCCCAGCACCCCATTTTTTTCCTGTGGGCTGCCTCCAGTGGAAGAATTCAGAGACGCTTCCAAAGACTTCTTAAAACTTAGTGGGTATTTCTCCATGGAAGACATGTTTGTTGTTGGATTAGGCTAAAAAAGATGCATTTGCTAGGCACGGTTCACAGTCTGGTTGGTTTCAGGCAGATTTCTTTCATTGCAAAATTGTACTTGTTTTCTCCTTGTTTCATGCGGTTTTCTGGAGATAGCTAGAAAGGGAGAGTAGTGATTTCTTTTTTTATGTCACTAAGCTTTAAAGACAGTTTTGACTGTTAGCAAACAAAGGAAAAACAGGTTAAATTTGCATTTTTTAAGCACACCCTTAAGAAATCCCTTTCTTGTGTAAATATTGTCATTCCAGCAAAGGTACAGCTGTTGCTCATGGAGGCTGGAACTGTTGCATAGCAGCAGGGCTCTACAGAGTGAGCTGTCAAGTTGCAAAACAAGGAGGAAGAGAGTTTGCAAATAGTTTTGAGTAAGAAATAAACTTGCTCCAATACCATCAGAAGCTTTTGCCAAAAACTGCCCTAAACATTTGTGACAACGTCTGCAATAGCAAATTAAATGTGCTTGAGTCTTGGCTCTGGCACCAAGGCCAACCATCACAGGACAGCCTGTGTCCCTACTGCTAAGCCTTTATTCTCTAAAACAGGATGGTCATATGCAAACCACTTATTGGGAATGATCTGTGGCCCATGCTAGCTCCTGAACTATGTCCAGGAACTGGTGGGGAAAGTGTTAATTGACCCAAGCCACGGAAGATTTTAAAAATTTTACGGCACAGACAACCGAGTTCTGATGCTCAGGGATGTTCCCTAGCGCTACTTAGTTTTTTATATAGCTGTAACCTATTTCTCCACTTTAATTTATGTCAGTTCATAAGCCAAAGCCCCTTTTAAGACTTGTATATGGTGCAGCAGTATTGATGTACAAACTCATCAGTACAACCAGATCATCAGAAAAACTGCTTTCACCTGAAATAATTGACTGTTAAACAGTAAGTCCTTCAAGTATGAACATGCCAGGCAGTGTAATTATTCACGCCAATCAAATTTCCAAGGAAATCAATTGCAGAACTCCCACTGAGCTTAGTAGGAATTTGTCTCAGGCAAAACCTGTAGGTAAGTACGGGTTAATTGCCAGACATCTTCCCAGCACACAGTCTATGTGTAACTCTGCAAGTGGATGCCAGAACATGAGTAATGTACATGCACCACACTTCTTGCGTATCTATAAATGTCCTGATCTCCTATGCCTGACAAAAAGGCACTGGAAGACAAATGTTTCCATTTTTCTGATAGTAGTAAGGAATAAATCCTTATTCTACTGTGGAATAAAAGATGACCTCTTTCTCAAAGCACATAAACAGTTCCATCTAGAGAAATCAGCCCTCACAACAATGTACTAGCAGGGGAAAGCTGCCGAGTCATTTTAGTCATAGCCGTAGTCATTTACACAGTAAATCATAAGCACTTATAGAAGACTTCAAGTGAAAATAAATTCTCAGAGACACTTGGCCAGTATTTCATGCAGTTTTTGTTTAAGCAAAGAGAAGGTAAGAGCGGCAGGGACATATGATAGCCATGGACATATGCCTCCATGTCTGCCTTTGTCATTCGGTAGCTTTTTCCAACACCCACTAAGGCTGCTGAGAGGATAAATATTTTAAAAACACCATGTCCCTTAGTTGTACCAGAGGCAGCAGTGCTCTGAGGACCACAGGACAAAGTATCCTGTACAACAACAACACATTCTCTTTCTACGAGTACCACAAAGTCAAGCCAAGCTGGGTCACTCTGAGTCTGCAAGAGACACTGTCTCAGTGGGTGTCTGAGGCTGAAGCACTAGGGTTAGGAGAAGACAAATGAGCTTCTCTCTGAGCTTGCCGAGTCTCACCAATGTAACTACAGCGGCGTCAGCAGAGTTGTTGTTAATTTGTATTGGTTTGCCATTAGAAACACACCCTGTGAAGTGCCTGGGCTGCATCCAGGCAACTTCTGGCAAAGTTTCCCTGGCAGGAGGAAAGCTGAAGATGGTATTACGGATTGTTCCTTTCCTCAGCACAGGGCCCAGTTGTCTCTGTCCCCTGAGGGCAGAGAAACCACAGGGTACTCTGAATTTTTACACTGGTTCTCTACCGCCAACACAGCCATCTGGCAGCCAGGGCATGGCAGTAGTGGAGGTAGAGTGAATGTGCTTCCATTCCTCAGCTTTCCCTAGTCTGGGGTACAGAGGCGGGATGCTGGTGTCCTTAACAATGGGAGAAAGCTCCCGTGTGTGCAAAACTCGTCAGCAACCCAAGTTGCTAGCTTTATGGACATTTCTCATTGCACTACGTTTGCTGCAGACTACAAGGAGCTGCATTATGTCTCTGCTCTTGAGTGGCATTCGACGTGTTTAAAACGGCAGACACTGCACCTACAAGAACACAGGGATGTGTTGTTCTGATACAGCCTTAATATCTAATTCCAGCCAGACATATCCTCACTGATAATGCAACGTTATGTTTGTCTTGCTCTGATTCTAAGATGAAATTCTGAAATCATGTTACAGTAAAGGTAATGACATAATACATTGCCATGGTGCTCTGAACATGAACATGAGAAAAACTGCACTTCAGTGAAATGAATCCCATAAGGGAAAAAATGGTACTGGAGGAACAGTTCAGTTTTGCCAGTAGAGCTGTAACTGAACACAGGGCTTCTGCCAGCAAAGCCTTGAGTCAAAGATCAAGACTTTCCAAGCCCCAACCAAAACAGCTATGTGGGAAAAGTTTGTGGAATGGCTTTTGTTTTCAGTAAATACTGAATTTCAGAATCAAAAAGGAAAAAAAGGTGACTTTGAAAGGAAAGATGTATTTAACAATGTAATAACCTCAACTGGAGTTATAAAGGATAAAAGTCCACAGACAAGTTATTTGTTCAAATTTTGCTATGGGTTGCTCAACAAATATTTGAAATGGCTCATGTTTCTTTATTTCAGCAAAGGAGAAAAAAAATCTTTGCTTTTTTTTTTTCAGTGGCCCTGCTCTTGTTACAGTCAATTTCATATTAAAATATGCGATGTGTGTCTGTGAAGGATAAGAGGAAAGATAAAAGGGTTGGGAAACCAGCCAGCATTCTGTAACATAAAACTCAAACAGCACCCAATGATGCACAAAGATGGATTCCAGGAGGAATCCAGAAGTACTGATGCAAATTTTATTTAATCTATAGTAATTTATGGTGCTTCTTTATAAAAGTAAGTTAGCTCCGAGAGTAGCGCAATGGGAATAGTATTTGCTTGTTGCTGCAGAAAGGAGTGAAATAATGGTTAAAATGTCAAGCCATTCAGCGTCAGAGCAGAAGGACATCAAAGAGAAAGTCAAAGCTTTGGATTCACAGGTGTGGAATTGAAAAAAGAGGGAATGTAGAAGGAGAGGAAACACAGACAGACCTAAAGTGCAATGCTAATGATAAGAAGCAACATCAAGAGCTGTTAGCGGGGAATTTCCATGCAGCAAAGCTGGCTATCAATATAGGAAGGCTTTAAACTGCACACTAATATGAAAAGACAGAAAATATAGGACAACTAATACAACCTAACCACATAATCTCCAGAGGCATTCACTTGGAAGAAAAATACTTTGTCAGGGTTTCCTGAAAACAGTTAAGTGGTCCATAGCTTGTCCCTCTCCCCCTCCACCTCTACCTTACTGATAGCCACAAGCCTGCTTAGCAGATGCTCTTCATATGGTTCTTCTCTTTGGCATTGAAATAGCTAGTCCACTAGAGTATTCTGACAAGGGGAAAAAATTAACCCTCTATACAGTGCAGTGAACAAGGAAAACATTGTACTATGTGTGATTGAAGACCTGGCAGAATAAAATGCAATGTATCGGTAGAATATTACATAACTGACCATAAACTTCTCAAGTAAAATTATCGTTCTACATATCAGTTGGACATACAAAGGGCTGAAGTATAAGAACAATGGCTGTAATAACAATGAGGTAGAGTAACAATGAATAACAATTGAGTAGACATAGGTGAAAAAAGTGTCAAAACCAGAAAAGTGTCCCAAACTTGCAGGATTCTCCTCATGGTACTTGATTCGGTAGTTGTTGCGCCAAGGGAGGTTTAGATTGGACATTAGGAAAAATTTCTTTACTGAAAGAGTGGTCAGGCCTTGGAACAGGCTGCCCAGGGAAGTGGTTGAGTCACCAACCCTGGAAGTATTTAAAAGACTTGTAGATGAGGCGCTTAGGGACATGGTTTAGTGGGCATGGTGATGTTGAGTTGACAGTTGGACTCGATGATCTTAGAGGTCTTTTCCAACCTTAATGATTCTATGATTCTATGATTCTATGATATTTCCTGAAGAATTATTTTCTTATTTTGAAAGCACTGAGAGATGCAACTACCAGAAGTTGGGCTTTTCATTAACAAACATAAAGAAAACGGAATTGTAATCAAATGAAAGGGAGAGCTAATGGCCCTATTAGTGAATTTGTTGTTTGCCATTGTCTGGAGATGACACAAATCTCAGACAAAAACTTGCATAAAGCACAACGAGAGTTTGCCTTGCAAGGTCTCCTGGATCAAGGCCTTAGGACAATTTTTCTTCATGAAGTAAGTTTAATTTAGATGAGTGATCTAAGAAAGAAAAGTTCACTGAGGAGAACGAATAATGGGTGGAAGCAGATAAAGGTGTGAGATGGGACAAAAGCGTAAAGAAAAATGTGAGGGGAGCCCTGCAGAATAATATAGAAACACATAGCAAAAATAACTAATAATCTCTGAGAACGTTGCTGAAAAGAATTTGAAGACAAAAAGGGAAGATGAAATGTAGGGATACATACAGTAAGGTTACAAAAACATGTAATTTTCCTATGGTAAATTTACCACTGAACATCCTGCTCTAACAATAGTACTGTGGTTTATGGTAAATTTACCACAAGAAGACTACATTTTTGGTGACCTCAGCTCTAAGCTTTCAATCTAAGAATAAGGGCAGTGTAAGCGTTTTAGGAGAATTTTGTGTGCAACTTAAAAAAGCCAAGATGAATGTAAAGATAAGAAGGCATTCCTAAGAAGAGAGAGCTGGAAAGCCACCGAGCTGTTGGCCAGAGATCTCTTTCAGCACAACGTTCAAAATATTAGGAATTATTCTTTTATTATTTAGAAAATGTAATTAACAATTTGATTCAATTGTTAAAACAGGACAGAAATTTCATAGCCATCTTCAAAGCAATTATTGCTTCCTCAGATAAGAAGCTATTTGATATAGTATGTTTGAATGTCAATTAATCAGTTTAATACCATGTAGTAAAACACAGAAATACTGGAAAAGTGCCAACAAGATAAAGTTCATCATGTGGCACAGAAAGCTTGTTAAGCAGATGGTGAATAGAATAATCATAAAAAGTCCAGTTCTTTGTCCCTTTCTGGTTTGAGCAGTACAATTTTAATCACACTGCAATTTTAATCACACTGAATTACGTCAATAGCACAATTTCTATAAGTACAACCTGCTATAATGGACCCAGAATTCAGTCCAAAGATAGAATGTCCCAGTGGGAAAGAATAAGTGCAATCAAAATTAACCCAGGGACTTATATCACACATCACATATTCTCTATCAGCCACATTCAGGACAGTTCAAATAATCATTGGAGGTGGACATCTCACAGACAGTCCAACCAGGGATTTATCTTAAGAATGTTTTTATTTGTTCCATAATGAGGTGACAAAATACAGAAAACGTATATAACCAGCTAGAACCAAATTAGAGGGACACCAAGCATTTCATGGGTCAGGATGAAATTCAAAATTATTTTGATAAATTGTAGGAATGAACTGAAGTTAATAAAATAGCACTATATACGGAACTGCGAAAAATTAAAGCTATTTGCACAAAATGGAGAATGGTAGACTAGTAGACTAGTGGAATACAAAGTGAGTAGGAGTTTAAATTATGGTGTTGATACAAAGCAAACAAACATAATTCTGGGACATATTAACAGAAGTGTGATACATGTGGGCTACAGGAAGTAGCAATGTCATTTTCAATGTCAGGAGAGAAGCCTCAGCTGGATAATTATGTCATTTGGGGTGCCATGGCTGAAGAAAGCTGCAGACAAACTGGAAAGAGGCCAAAAGCAAGCACCAAGTATGATAAGTGGGTTGAAAAACTTGACCCATGAAGAGAGGTTGAAATGATTTGTTTAGTCTAGAAAATGGAAGATTGGTGGGAGACAGAACAGGCTGTAAATGTATAAAATGCCAGTAAGCACAGTTGGAAATTTCTTATGCAAATATTAAGAATTGTGCAAGAACATTGAGGGACTGAAACTGTAGGTGCAGGATGTGAAATTTGGACTTAGGAAGACAGTATAAAACTAGAGCAATAGTAGTGCCACTAGAACACGAATACGGAAATAGTAAGATACTGCATGTTAATAATTTTTTGTATCAAAACTGACTTGGGGAAAGATGGTAACAGATAGGTATTTATTGTGGTAGTACTGGAAGTATATAATAGACTTCTAGATTCAGTTAGCCCTGAATGTCCCTAGAAATTTCTCTGATGCTAGTGACCAAAAACAGGTAACTGAGAATTATGCTAGTATGGAGGACATTGACATTTGGCATAAGGACTGGAGAATAAAAACAACAATTATGCATAGGACCTTGCTATTCCTGAACATGAAGATCAACACTCTTTTTTCATTAGATATTCAGACAACTATAAATTAGTAACAATTTTAACATGGTTAATGAGGACGTTATAAAATGCCTGGTCATAGAAAATAAGCTTGGATGGCATGATCATGAGTAGACTCTAAATTAAACAGGTGAGTAAACAAACCACACAGAAAACAAAATTCCTGATTTCAGAGGGACGCATTTTGGTAAATTAAGGGAATTCTTAGCTGGACTGAGAAGCTCTGGGACCAGCAGGTTCCAGGGACCTGGAACGTATCCTGTCAATAGTGCAAAATGTAGCAGGAATCTGTATCCCAAGAGTTGAGAACAAAAGTGTGTAGAAGAGGCTTGAGATATAATGAATGACTATCCATCTTTAAAAGATATATTTAGAATAATTAGACATCTTACAAAATAGGCAAAAGTACAGAGAAGCAAAAGAAGTTGTATTTCAAAATCAAGAAGTGAAGATGTTGAATAGAGGCTGGAAGGAAATTACTTTCAGGGATAAAGCTTGAAATCAATCTTGCTTAATATTTTCATGATAACTTGGCACAAAATACAGGGGCTTTCTGATGAAATCTGCCTATAATAAAAAACTGGAAGACATCAACAGAAAAGAATGGGGATATCATACAGGGAATCGCCTTCAAGTCTAGAGCAATATAAATGGGACAAAATTGAATAGGATAAAATGTTTAAGTCATGCACTTGGATGCTAATAACAGAAGGTCCTCCCAGAAACTAGAAACTCTATGTTTGGAAACGACTATGGAAGAGAAGTACTGAGGTGTAAAGGGTTATTCCAAAATGACTAGGAGCTTCTAATGGGACATAGCTGTGAATGAGGCAAATGCAGTTCTGTGACATACCAAAAGAGGTATTTCTAACACAAATAGGGAAGAGCTAGTATCATTGTATAAAGACTTGGCAAAAATGGCTGTGTATGACTAGGTACAATTTGAATCACCCCTCTCCAAGGATACACAACTAAAACACAAAAAGAGAAGGGTTACTAGGTTGATGAGAGAAATAGAAAACCTATTTCACAAGGAAAACTTAAAAGACCTCGACTAATTAGAGCGGCAAGAGAACAGCTCAGAAGGGATATGATGATTGTCTATAAATACATACAAAGACCAAATACCAGTTAGAGGAAAGAACAATTTAATCTAAATAATAATGGCACTGAAACAAAGGGACATAAATCAGCCATGAGTATGAATAGAAATTAGAGATACTAATCATTAAAGCAAACAAGTTCTTGAACTGCCTTCCTTTGGAAGTAATGAGGACAAAAACCCTAATTGCTTTTAGTGGACACAGTAAGTTTATGAAAGGGGTGATGTAACATAGCTGTAAGTGATTGCAGGGATTGAATTTGATGATCTAGAAAGACCTTTCCAGCCTTTTGTTTCTATGTTGTTATTAAAAAATCATGAATTCTTTTTCTCTATTTCCACCAAGTTAGGAAATAAAATGTTCAGTTTTGTTTGCAGGTTAGAGAACAATGTCAACTTTCTATTAAAATACTGAAGCACTGGAGCAAACTAGCTAAGAAAGTTTTCAAGAACCATTTGAGCAAATATTTGACATGGCTTTTCTAGGTGTACTTGGACAGGCTTACAGAACTGGGTTGGTCTTTTGAGGTCCTTTTCAACCCTAAATTTCTGTGAGAATATATAGACTCATATCTTTCTGGACTCTGGCTTAGCAAAACAGCAAAAACCCCAAGCTATTTCTGAGAAAGCTATTGAGTAATTTACACTCTGTAACTTTTGGAGATATTTGCAGTGGTATATTATTTATTATTTTTCCAGTGTTCAAAGTGTTCTAGGAAATTCATGAAGCAAACCCGATTCCCAGCAGGATATTGGAATCTTTTGGCTTTCATACCTGGGGAGTCTGGTATACAGAAACAAAACACCATTATTGCATTTAGCCTTCTCTAGCAGAGAAAATGCAGTTTGGTGTGAGCTTGGTAAAATGCTTTACTTCTCTGAACTTCCTTTCAGAGTGGCAACAGGATTCTGTGTTCCATCATTCTGGACCACTACCAGGGACCATCAATAATAAACTACGATGATGAGAATGGCAAAACATGTATGCACATTGCTGCTGCTGCAGGCTACAGTGATATTGTCAGTGAGCTGGCTAAAGTCCCGGAGTGCAACCTGCAGGCCCTTGATGTGGATGACAGGTAACCATGGAAACTCTGAAACTGAAATTGCTGCTTCCTTTCTATTAACTTGAAACTAGCTCTGTTTATCCTATAATTGTGTTTCCTGTTTCACAGGCCATGGCCTAGTTAATGAACTGCACTTACAGAGAACTGTGCTTGCTCAGAAACACTGCAAAGCAGTCCAGCTCACATGTATCACATCTAGTATAATAACTGACTAGTAGGAATGTTATTTAACTTTGTGTTTCTGGTAGGAAATGATAAGATTATGTGTGAAAGGACTTTGTCACCACTTGACTTAACTTCTTTTAATCAAAAGTGAACATTCTTTTCAAAACAATAGAACAGGATCCTACAACTTGAAGTTGGGATCCTGCTGCTATTTCTATTTAAGAAATGGCAGTGTTCCCTTGTTGCATTTAAGATGCTAATGCAATATTCCTATAGGACAAGGGGACCTTCACCTGCCATTCTGACAAGGCATTTGATTCCTTCCAGGATGAAATCCTTGTATCATAAGTGCAGAAGAGTCATCATCTTTCCTCTTTTTCACCCCACACCTACCTCCCTTGGAACTTTGCTCGTAAATTTATTTAATGCAAACAGAACCAACTGACTGTTCACATTGATTATCCTGCTCAGTGGAGCAAAAGCCAAGGTTTTCTTGGCTTAGGCCTTCAGGTACTTAAAATAATAGCATTCTTCATGGAAAAGTGCAATAAAATGGAACAGAAATAACACCAACAGGGTTCTGGAGAAGTTTCTAAACATCAGTAAAATGCAGTTGAGAAGGCTGTGTTTCTATGGAAAGAAAGGCGAAGGGAGGAGTTTAACTACACTTAAGACAGTAAGACACGACCTCCTATTACACATTCTCAGCTATTTCCATAGAAGGTATTATACTTGAAGAGGGGAAAAGATAAGCTGTTCACTATAAACACACAGTAGATTTCCATTCTATTGTGTTTCTGACTGCACCCATCTGAAGTCACTGGGGTTGCAAAGAAACAGGCAGAAAAAAGTCAATTTTATTTTTTATTCTTGCAGTTTTCTTATGGTGTTTTCTGTGCTTCCAGATTTTTCACAATAGCAAAATATTACAATTTGGAAACTGGACAAAAGTTTCCAAAGACAAGACGCAAATCTTCTGCCAAGCATAAAATCAGTTTGATTCTCCCACACAGATTCAAGACAATTATATCTGCTCCAGTCTGTGCCCATCAAAGAACACAGAAACTGGCAAGGGGCAATGACAGTCTGGTGGATGTGTCCAGTCCTTCTCATTCATCTGGGGGAGGCTTCTTCTCCTATTACCTTCATGGAGAGACCTGAGCCAACCGCTGCTAATTGTGTTTGGTGTAAAGCAGAGAAGAGCTTGTCCTTGTGCAGCGGACACTACAAAGATTTTTTTCAAATTCTGCTCTGAAAACTTCAGGCACTCCTCCCACTCTGCAACTCCAGCAGTGGAAGAGATGCTATTATATAGCATGTTTAGGCATTCTGCAGCCCCATAGCTACTTTCTTTACAGCTAAATAGATGCACATAGATAGATGCCAGTCTATGGCCTTATTACCACCGCTGGAAGCTACATCAGTGTGGGATAAGCTGCTGGGGAATTCCTTAAAATGAATGTTGTGAACCTGGATGAGTAGCATAGCAGCACACCTCATTATGTCATTAATAGTTTCGATAGTAAATTTATTCATATATTTTAATGATACTCCCCCTTTTCTGTAGGACGCCTTTGCACTGGGCTGCAGCAGCAGGGAAAGCTGACTGTGTGCAGACACTGCTAGAGCTGGGGATAGACAGCAGCCCTCGAGACATCAATGAAAACACTCCTCTGACATATGCAATGTACTGTGGGCACACAGCATGCATCAAGCTGCTGTCTCAGGAGAGCAGGTAAAGCAAAAGTTCACACCTTGCTCACATCTTGCTACTCACTAGAAAACAAATTTATTGCTTTTTGTATGCTACTAAAGGGTTTGAGCCCTGGGTGATGTCTCTTCGATTCATATGCAATACTCAGTTCAAGTTTTCCACCAAAATAGCAACATTAGAATTAGTCATCTACTGAAGACTCATCACTGTGGTTACAGCGCTAGTCTGTCGATCAGCAGAGGGTTCTGAACCAAGAAGATGTGAGTATAGCTCTTGCTCAGTCACCTTTGTGCAGAAAATTTATCTTACAGAGTAATTTCAGCCCTCAGATACATGCCTTCCACTTTTTTGAAATCTCTATGCACTAGCTGTGTGTTTATGTAATCAGACAGAAGGATAGACTGAACACAAAAACAGCTTTGCTAGATAGGTAATAAAATAAATTTTAAGTTTTCATCCTCAGGGTAAGGGTTTGGGAGTGTTTTCCTAGCCTTCTTTAATTCTCTACCTTGATTGTCTCTTCTTATTCTGAGCTTTTTTCTGTTAAAAAGTATAATTCTTTTACCATTGCTTATGATCTTCCTCTCTCTTTGTATTTCTCATGTTTCAGCAGCTGTCATTAATTAATTTCTGTTCTTCAATTTGGGTAATGACCATGGACTTACAAAGACATTTATCATCACATTTCTTTGTGCTTTCCCCTCCTTTCTAGTCAGCAGTTAGTATTATTTCCTGTGTTACAAACTGTGAGACATGGGTAACATTACCTCTCCCCCTCATCCTCCTCCTCCTGTACTCTGCCTGTCAGAGTAGGTCTGAAATGTTGATTAGTGAAAATCTCATCTAAAAACCACTACAGCAACACCACTGTAGGTAATTATCTTGATAGATCTTCCGAAATGTGCCAGGCCTCTTTAGCACAGGAAAGGCAAGGCAAGGGGAAGGGGAAGGGGAAGGAGGAAAGGGAAAGGGAAAAGATAAGGGAAAGGGAAAGGGAAAGGGGGGGAAGGAACAGTGAACTAATACCTTTGTTACAGTATTAGCAATGACCGTGCTGTTGGAAATACCATTTTCCAAATATGACATAATACAAAGACCACTTGGTTTTAAAGATCCCAGGATGTTCTTCTTGTTATTATTGGATTTTGCCTCACTATTAAGAATAATGATTCTGCAGCTGGTAGATGCTGAAGCCAGAAAAGTTTGTTTGGTTTTTTTTCCTGATAGCTGCAGTGAGCCTACATTACGATGAGTGTAAGGCAATGAACCCCATAAGAAAGAGTGAAGTAACACGGTATCATTTTCAGTCGTTGCCTCCTTGAACCACCCCTGCAAATGTATCTGAAAAGTATATACCCCATTTCATGGGCTAACATAGGCAGTATTTTTTTCATTATTTGGCAATGACATCACATTTTGATTTGTACTTCCAGTAGATCCGAGCCAGTTCATCAGTTTCCCTCCCATAACAACAGACTCCTAAAGAAAGAAGGACGATTCAGTATGCTGAACAACATATTCTCTTGCAAAAAGAAGAAAGATGATCAGAAAACCAGTCAGAAGGAGAGAAGCAGAGACCAATACCCTAGAGAAGAGACCTCGGAAGTAGATGACATCATCACCACTTTTGATTGCATTATGGACACAAACTGCAAAGACATTCCGGATGAGTGTGTGACTACTGCTGACTTTAAAAGAAGGAGCACAGACACAAAGTACCTCATACCAGAAAAGAAGCAACCAGAGTGTCAGGGACTTCTTCCCATCAGAACCCAGAGCCTCCCCCCAATCACTGTGGGCAACTCCTTCCTAACTGCTTCCCAGAGCACAATGTCAAGCTTCTCCTGCAGCACCAGCACCCACCATTTTGCACACAAGTCTCAAAAGAGTAAGAGTGAACACAACTTGCTGGACCACAGAAGCAGCTGTCAGGCTTTGTTGGATGATCCCTGGAACACAGTTTCTAACCAACTACTCTCCTACAAAGTCTATACTAGGACTTCTTCAGACAAACTGATAAATGGCTTAAACTCTGATAGATCTCACCATGTGCTTTTGTGCCCTCCCCGCCTTCCCTCACTTCCCAGTTCTCCATCAGGTAATTTCTTTCTTCCCTATCTCCCAAATCCTATAATCTCTACTGATGTGGCAATCTGAGTCAGAAAAAATAGGTAAGTCTGATCCATGAAATTTCTATTTCTTTTACATCTTTTTCAGTTTCTTCTCCCTGTAGGTAGTAGCAATCACAGATAGCATATGGACAGGAGATTAGCTGACAGCTGAAGCAAGGTGCTTAGGTATGGGAAATAAGAGATTTAAGTAGGTCTGATGAGCAAGCAAACACACAAGTAGTTAGGAAGCATGTAACATCCCTGAGCAAGGTAAGCGCCTCCAGATTATATATATGCTTTGTGAATTGCACGTTAACACCCACTGCCATGCCTGCTGTCTTGTGTCCATGTTTAGTCCTGGAACTAGATGTGCAAGGGAACACTACTGCACTCAAATCTCTAACTGTGCTGAGAGCTGCTTCTGGATCCAATCAGGTAAGTCCACATGTGCCATGCTGGACGGCTCTGCGCCATGCTACTTCCCCCTTACAGACATCTTCTGACTCCAGGCTGTAGTGTCACCCCTTCCCACTCCTCCCACCCTGAGTGTCAGCTCTTTGGTCTAATGTGCTCTTCTTACGGTTTCTCCAAAGCTGAATTCAGGTTGCTAAATTTACAGAGATGGAGTAAATGCTTTTATGTTGTGGTTTGGAAACTATAATACAACAGTAATGAAGCAGAGCATCAGAATTCTGAAGTAAACTCGAAACCAGGGTTTGGCAGGGTTTGGGATCTAGTACTTTGTTTGACTCACATCCATGTTTAAATGAATCTGGCTGGCTGGCCTGCATGCTGGAGTTTACTTCAACATATCAGCGTCTACAACTTCATCTCCTTTGGGATTAGTCCCATGCCAAAATTAAACACATCTAGCATGCCTTCCAACCACTGTAATATCCAACTGAAAATGAAGTAAGCAAAAGCAATCCCCAAACTTACCAGTACACCATTACATGGAGTAAACATTACACAATAAGCTAATCCACCCTCACCCCAACAGACATGAGCCGTTATCCTCCAGTAGAAAGAGGAGTGAACAGAAACCCTGTCTGAGAAGAACACTCAGTTAGGTCAAGTCACTATCTGAGCTTGAATGATAGCGCAAACTGTACTGATTCCTAAGTGAAGGGATCTATAAAATAGCAAATCTTTGTTCACATCTCTAATAATGAGAATAGAGATGGCAGTTTCAGAATGACAGGTCATTCTACGTTGTGCAAGTAAAGGCTGGAAATAATTTTTCAGGGTAAGGAGGAGCTATTCCTGAACATCAGGCCATGTTCCTGAAAGCTTGATAGATGTGGTCTATAGGTGTCACTACTTTTTTACTGTGCACTCTTCAGCTATTCACTCAACCATACAAACCCCAAACTCCACACGGCTGTATTGCTCCAGCATGACTCTTTCTACACTGAACTCTGCAAGGTTCAGCTCACATGTGGAAGACAAGAAAACCTGCAGGGCTTCTTTACAACCTAAATATAATAGGGTACAGTGAAGCTGAGATATTTGAGATCATTCATGTTGACAGTAGGAGAAAGAATGAATTCAAACCGGATAAACCAAACCTGAGGACAATTATGGGGAAACATTTCTTGGTGGAATTAGCTAGACTATGAATACATTTGACGTGGAAGTAACTACCATGTTATTTAAAATGTGATTATAGATTTTTCTTAGGACTGTAAAATACTGTATGGTTAAATCCTTGTTTGCTCTGGTTAGAAGGACAGGTGGTTTTCTATGAACATCCTATGACAGAAAGCTGCAACCAGCTGAATCAGGATGGACCCTGTGCATCCACTCAGTGCTCCATGATCTGCACAGGGACTCAGTGTAGGACCAGCAGTCTACATGCATGAATGAGGGCAAGATCATATCAATTATGGGAAATCTTCTAATTATTACAATGATGGGAGCTGTCTTTGCATGTCCAAAGGAAGAGAAAGTCATCTTATCTCTGACAGTTTATTATCTCCCTCAGAGAAAAAAAAGCCTGAATCTGCTTTAAGCCCAGTTCTCTGTGTACCAGCTCCCTTTAACAAAACTTTCCAACAATAAAAACATTTCTGCAGCTGGCAAAAAGCATGTGAATTAACAGGTTATAAGGAGGGAGAGAGTGTCTGCCAGGAATATATTGCACAACCCAGATACTGTCTAACATTTCTTCATGATAAAAAGATCTGCTTATCCCTCTTCACGCCTATGTGTGTGGTTTAAATCTGTCTGCCCCTGTAATTAAAGCCACCTGACTTGCTGTGAATTAGAACTGTATTTACTGTATGAACTCCAGGGTTTCCAGGTCTCCAGTGCACTGTGCGTGCAGGACTTACAGGGATCAGAAGCAAAGTAAGCCTGGCTCCAGCCCAGCCGGCAGTGCTGTGTGGGCAGCTCTCTCTGAGGAAAGATATTTCCTTGGGGTTTTTTTCTGCAGGAGGCCTACTGGAGGGAAAAAAAACATCTGGTCTTTGAAGGACACTGAAGTGTTAATACTCCATTTCTCAAGTCATTACTGTGGGGGCTAAATATAATTTCCTAATCACTGAATATCCATGGCAGGATTATGGGTATCAATAACCTAGGCAAACTCAATTTGAAAATTATTTTCTCAGTTGACACACAGTGTTGATTGCGTTGCATGGCCATGCCTTTTATTCAAGTCAGAGCTAATTTTTGTGCTTACTGCTACTAAGGCAGCTGGCACATAGATGGGGATTTTTGGAGGGTTTTTGTGCTCCTGGAAATGAAAGATGAGTCAATTTACTAGCTGAGCCTTAGCAGTTACACAAAGGGGAGAGGTTGCTGTGGATAGCAATGAGACTTACCTTACTATCATGCCACTGGTTTCTCTCAGAATAACTACTTTGTCTTGCCCTCCACTGAGGAGAGCAAAGATAGACTATACCAAAAACTACTGTCATATTGCAAGAGTGCTTGCCAGCCACCGTGCTGAGCTGGCATCCACAATCTGAAGCATTGTGTATTTATGAGCTTTGCAATCATCTCTTTTTGCAAAATGTGCTGCTGTCTACTTTCCACAGGGAAAGTGGTGTAAGTAGAGAAATTCCAAGTGATACGGGTGAAAGGAAGCCTGTTTCAAACATAAGGCAGCTTTTAGCACCCTCTAGCCAGCTGGAGCCTCCTTCTATCACTCACTCATCTTTTAGATTACTAACCTTCCAGGTCTAAGGCGATACTTTATTACAGATTTTATTACAGCAGCCCAGTACCTTCTATTTGCTTGAACAGGTAATGTAAAAAATAGGCTATTATTAAGCTTATGTTGGCATAAGCAGTATGGTATAGTCCAACAGGAAGCACTTCTTGGCCAGGAAAGAGTAGAGCAAAGCTGAAGAGTGTGGCTGTTTCTTTCTCAAACTGAAGGACTGATTTACAGTGGGATATTCATCATGATATTTACAACTTTTCCACAAAACACACCACAATGTGGTTCACCTACCTAAATGCAAAGCAAAATCAAAGAACAACCTGTAAAAAATATCAGTAAACAAAATGAAATGCAGAACAATCCTGCATTTTATAAATACATATATTTTAAAAATTTATAAATGACATTGCCCCCTTCCCATTTCATTAAAAAATAAATGTCATCATAAATATGCTCTGATGACAAAGATGATGTCTTAAAGAAAGAAAAACTTTTTTCTCTGATGTTATGTGGAGCATAGAAAGGGAGAGCAGAAGAATACTTCCACTTGATGCCAGAACTTTTAGACAACAAGGATTCTTTTCCAAGCACTCATATCAGCCTTGCAAACATGATTATGCTTTGTACTGTTGTTTTGCTGACAGATATCCCCATTTATGAAATAAACATATCTCTTGACAGTAAAACAACCTCCCATCATCAAAGCATAATGGTACATACATAATAAGCCATTAGTTCTTAGCATAAGCATCACTGAAACCAATATAACTCAAATTGCACTAATGGGAGCAACAGGCTTGATTCTTGGCTGTTTCGGAATTGATATATTTATTTCTTTGTGCACAGTGGATGCGATATCTATAGAAGAAATTTACCAACTTTTACACCCACTTTTTGAACACCCTGGAGAAGTGTTAAAGACTAAATAAAGAGTAAAATATGGGAAAAGGAAACCAAAGTCTGTTTATATTAGACACAGCTCATCCATAAGAGATTCTTCATGCTTTAGCCCAATACGCATCAGCTTTACCCACGGGATCCCATAGATTGATCCAATGTCTATCAACTTCCGTGGTCTTTGGACCACAATCTTGCTCCACGCTGAGCTGAAGGCTGCGCTATAACATGGGGGTTTGTCTGATAAACACCACTTCAGCTCCTTTCACACAGAATCCCTTTAGTCTGCCACAAAGCTACAGCAGTCTTGACAAATACTACAGTGCATGTCTAGGAAACTGTTCTACAACTATTTTCCTATAGCTTTATCTTGCACAGCCCAGCAATACATAGGTATTTTCAAGTACCAACTACAAAGCCACAAAGGCAATTTATATCATTCCATTTCTTCCTATTGCTTAAGATGTTCTACTGCATCCAGCCTCTGTCTCCCCTCGTCTCTGCGTGCCGACAGAGCATATGCTTGCTCTGCAATAAGCTATGTTGCAATGCCATGCTGGATGAGCAGCTGTTTGGCAAGACAACTCAAAGCTCCTTACAAGGCTCGTCTCAGATCTGGGGATAACAAAAAAGAAAAAATTGAGGGATTCAAACATCACAGAATAAGATCAACTCAGAAAAAGGATCTGGGGAAAATGTTGATTTGGTGCTTGAGTTTCTACTTTTTTAATAGTATTTGATGTGTCATTTATGTAGTGAAATGCATTACATCATCTAACATATTGTCTTTTTTAATAGTATTAGACCAAAGTTAGCTTTAATCTTAGCTGGTGAAATGCCATATTTAGCCAATTAACGTTTCATTTTCCAGTATCTATTCTTCTTGGGTAAAAATGAAATTGCCATAAACATAGTTTAATAAGAATCAGTATCAGTTTATATCAGTTCTGCTATGTTTTCATCTGCAGCAAAACCCTCTCAAACCTGGTGATAGACTTCTACCAGTCTCATTCTCCAACCAGCAGTTGAACTCCATTTGTGTTCTAATACTTAGAAAGGCTGAGACCCTATTAGAAAAGTTTGCAAACTAAAGCTTCAATTCTGAAATCAAATCCATCTAGTTGAATATTTCTACAAATTTATTGTCCAAATATTCTTACACTGACCTAGCTACTGGACTGTGCCTGTTTTAAGACCAATTACAATGTTATATGAGAGGAAGTGATAAGGGTACGTGTGAAGGTTATATTAAATCAGTCGCTCTTTTTAATGAATGTAAAGAGAACAAAGCAACAGCTTTTTCAGTTGGTGGTTTCTTGTTATTACATATTTCTGAGAATTACTAAGTAAGTTTTCTTTTTTTCTAGAAGCCAGAGATGTACAGTGCACCATATTATTTACAATTACTTTCATATGGTAACAGATTATCTTTTTCTTTCACAGGTAAAAATTTTCAAGAGATGTCCATAGACCAACCCAAAATAAAAAATCTTACTCCTGTACGGAACAGCCTAGCTCCCACACCCAACCACTGTGCTCACAAAAGTAAGTACAGGCAAGTCTCAGTTACATTATCATACCGTGTGCCTCCATCACTGGCATCTGAGGGCTTGAGAGAGGTTTCATGTTCCTTTTTCACAGCATCATAGAATGGCTGAGGTTGGAAGGCACCTTTGGAGATTGTCTAGTCCAACCCGCTGCCCATAGAAAGGTCACCTACAGCAGGTTGCTCAGGATCACATCCAGTTAGGTTTTAAATACCTGTAAGAATGGGGACTACACAACTTCCCCGGGGCAACCTGTTCCAGTGTTTGACCACCCTCAGAGCAAAAAAGTTTCTTCTTACTTATTTGTGCCCATTGACTCTTTTCCCTTCACAGGACACCACTGAGAAGAGTCTGGCTCCCTCTTCATTACTCCCCCCAATCAGGCATTTATACATATTGACAAGATCCCCTGAGCTGCCTTCTCTTCTCAAGGCTGAACAGTCCCAGCTCTTTCAGCCTCCCCTTTGAGGCTGGACACTCCAATCCCTTAATCATCTCCATCGCCCTTTGTTGGACTTGCTCCAGTATATCTGTGTCTCTCTTGTACTGGGGGCCCCAGAACTGGACACAGCACTCCAGATGTGTCTCACCAGTGCTGAGTAGAGGGAAAGGATCACCTCCCACAATCTGCTGGCCACACTTTTCCTAATGCAGCCCCGGATGCTGTTGGCTGTCTTTGCTGCAAGGGCACATTGCTGGCACATGCTTAGCTTGCTGTCTATCAAGGCCCCCAGAGCCCTTTCTGACAAGCTCCTTTTCAGCTGTTTGATCCTCAGCATGTATCAGCGCAGGGAGTTATTCCTCCTCCGGTGCAGGACTTTACATTTCCCTTTGTAAGAGTCCTGTCCGTCCATTTCTCCAGCCTGTCAAGGTCTCTCTGAATGGCAGCACACCCATCGGCTATATCAGCCACTCGTCCCAGTTTCATATCATTTGCAAACTTGCAGAAGGTGCACTCTGCCCCATTTTCCAAGTCACTAATGAAGACATTAAATAGTATTAGCCTAAGTATCAACTCCTGGGGTATTCCACTAATGACCGGCTCACCTCCAGCTGGACTTTGTGCTGCTGATCATAACCCTTTTCTCCAATGAATTTCATAGAGTTGTCCTAGTAGAAGCGATAAATGTCAATACAGAGGAGACTTTGGTTATACATTTGTTTTCCAGAGCAGAGGTGACTGGAATTCTCACAGACATAGGATTTTTCACTCTCGGCTTCACTCTTGATTGCATATGCCTGTATGACTTTGATAGCTTTTCATAGGGGGCATAACATAATGTAACATGGTGACTTACAGGATGTAAGGAGATGGATGACAACACCCTAATGACTGCATGGCAGGCAAAAGTTGCATATGTGAGATGAAAGCCAGACATTCCATAAGGAATGAATCTTCTGCAGACAGCACGAAAAATATCATGACACTGATTTTTGTGTCCTTTTGCTAGCAAAAATTAGAGGGAAGAGGATTAGAACAAGATCATCATGTTTCCAAAAACTTTGTTATTTTCTGAATGTTACATAGGTGAAAAGCACCTGTGTCTTAAGCACAGCGGATAGACTAGCTTTTACATGAGGATGGGAATCATTCATTTCTCTCATTCTAACAGCAACTGGTTTGGGTAGCTTCTATAACACAGGAGCTAAAATAAAGGCATTGAGAAAGCAGCAGCCTTTTCTTCCTCTGCACTTTCAGCCAGCTCCTCGTTCCCAGTCAGGCAGTAAGAAGCAAGGTCCTGAAGAACAGGGAAAGCCTTACCCTGCTCCCACAGCCCCAGCAGGGTGTCAAGACTTAGTGAGTGTCCCAGGCTGGATCCAGCCAGCGACTGGGGTGTTCTTCACATACAAACACTAGCCCTATTCCCACAGGTATCCTGCCCTCACATTCTTGTGCTCCACTAAGCGCAAATTCCCCAATGTATTTTGGATGAGGATTTGCAGTTTACTATTTGTCATCCTGCAGATCAGCCAGGCCCTAAAGCATTTCAGAGCTAAATTTAAGATTCATTGCCTCTTATGATCTAAGTTTCAGAAGGAATTTTGCAGCTATAACAATATTACTAAAAACGAAACAGCACAGGCAGCTTTATAGGGAACATCAGATTGGGTAGGGGAAATACAGAATCCTGCACTGCTGCTGCACAGTAAATAAGAGAGGAAGAAGAACAGCAGAGATATGTGGAATACTGAGGTGGTATTCTCTGTCTGCTCAGAGGAAAGAAAATAATCTAACTGCTTTCAAAACCCCAGCTCCAAGTCTTATATTTTTAGGCTTTCTACTAATGTTCTCTGTGTCTTCTAGTTAAAACATAGTTGTAAGCGAAATCCTAAAAAAAAATATTTCATAACCAGTGGTGTTCTTGCAGTAATTCATACAACCAGCCAGGATTTTAGTTCTACTCTCATGCCAAAAACTGTGTTTTATAAATAAGATACAATTATCACAGTTAATAATCATGATTTAATTAACTAACACAGCACATTTATCCAGGTGCCATTACTGCTTGAACATCAGTTCAAGCCAATAATAGAAAAGCAAAGTTATTTGCAGAATAGATTACATTTTTTCTTTGTTAACACAAATGACACATTTGATCCTGGAGCTTTCCAAGTAACTGTTTCAGAGCCAGGATTTCACTCATCCTCCATCCAGCCCTAAAAATATAACTGTTCTGGACACAGCCTTTATCCAGGCAAATGGCTTCAGCAACTAAGTTTGAATATAAACATTTGTGTTTCTCTAATATTTTCATTACACAAGATGTGTGTTAAAAATATGCAACAAAGCCAGTGGAAAAAAAAAGCACACAGGGAGGTAGAACAATAAAATAAGCATAAATTAGAAAGAGAACTGAAACTACTCAGAGATGAACAGAAAGAAGAAACATCTCCCAAAAAAGGAAGGGCAATGAAAAAAAGGAAGAGATGCTTTAATCTCTAAGCAAAAAAATTTAAAAATACAAGTTAGAAAAAGGATAATAGGAATGAAACAGTAGCCTAGGAAAAGAGTACTTGAGTGACTTTAAACGATAGTTTATAAACTTCCACCCCCAGATGTTCCCAGGGCCAAAGAGGTCCCTCCCATGACGCTTCTTGAGTAGCGTCAGCACAGCCTGGCATCTCTGTTATTCTGCATGCTGCTGCTCCACCCCCAGCACACCCTTTCTATCTCATCACACAACTCTCCCAAGGACCCCGGGAAAACAGGCTTACAACTATCACACACTGCTCACACAATGCCAGAATAATTTTCCAAACAAATATGGGACTTCTAGAGAACTCTCTGCTGCTGTCACTTCTTCATGTGGCTTAGAAAGTCTGAAGCCATAGTGAGGTTATTACTTGTTGAACAAAAAAAAAGAAAAAGAAGACCTATTTCTGCAGGTCATTTAACAATATTTTCTGGGGATCAGTGGTCGGTTTTGCTATTATTCATCATGATTTGAAGTTTCTTCTTTCCCAAGTTAACAGCGAAGGATTCCACAAAGCACCCTCCTCTCTGCAGAGGTCCACCATGGTCCACTGCTTGCAAAAGGAAGAGAGTCTAAGAGCCATCCCTTCTGCTGGAGTACATATTTCTTTGGCAATGCCTCCCTGACAGCCTTATTCTTGCCTCTGCAGTTTGTAATAGCAGCCACTCGAGATTCACTACTGGGTGGAAAAGGCTCCCTGAATTAGTAGCTCTTACTGTATCACTAGATCTTCAGTAGCTGACTCTGCCCTCTGAACATGAATTATTACTGGTGCTTTTGCTGTATATAGCTTCTGGATATACGGCAACCAGCCTTAAGGGTTCTGTCTCTCATCTCTCACAGACCCCAGTGCTGGATCCAGGCTCATGTGTTTCAATGCATATACTAATACCAGTCATTATATGTATTATTTCAAAGCCATCCATGTACCAGTCCTGAAATCCTTATCGAATATCCTAAACTGAGTACAGTATGTAGGACTAGGTGGAAAGCATTGATGTTTGGATGCTGGTTTTCACTTCTTTGTATGAGCATGGGTTTGTGATGGCTACCCAGTCAGGGGGGCGAAGTTAAACTACACTGCTTTTGCCCTACATAAACCCACCATTAAGGGCTTATCTAGTACGTAAAGTGTTCTGGAGATATTTTACACAGGTGTAAACTTTGAATTCATGAACATACGCCTAAGTTCCAAAGAGGGAAACAAGTGAGCCTCTCAGTACACATTTGGCTTACACACTCAAAGCATTCTATCATATGCCAGAAAACAAACGGGCTCATTTATTATATTTAGCCTTGCCTGATTCACAGAAATGCAATATGAACTAAAGCAAAGTATTAATGTTGTTTTTTTTTTCATGGAAAGGAGAATGAAGTGATTTCCTGAACTTCTGAACATGAATGAATGTTGAATATCACCCGTTAATTACACTACATAGCCAAAGGCCAGGCAGCTCTAGTAAACGCTGCCTGGTCAGGCCATCACAACTTGAATTGTACTGAAATTAGCATGAAAAGAAAAAAAAATCTACCAATTTTTTAAATCCTCTCCATAAAGATTCTGCTTTGCCCCAAATAGATAACTGGTGAGTCTTAGAAAATTACTGCTCCTGATAAATGAATAATGAATCACAAAATGAGTATATCGCATATGGTACAGGGGAATATGGCAAGAACTTCAGCCTCTTTTGCACAATGTATATAGCAAAAAAAATATAGATGCAAAGCTCTTTCAGTGCCCACTGCAGACATTAGAGAGGTAACATTTGTTTTCAACAGGGCAAATTTCTGACTTACTAATTAACTACATAAATCTACAGACACAGAAGGGCTTGCATGACAAGACTGGTGTGCTTCTGCTTTACCAAGGCACGGAAGCTGCAGGGTTTCTGCTTGAACTTCTTCAATATATTTCTGACTCGGGCACAGTCTCTGTCCCCAGTTACCTGCAGGACTGTTACTCCTCTAGCCAGTTATTCCCCATCTTACATTTGGACTTTTGATGATTTGGGATTTGTTTGTTTGTTTGTTTTCCCTAAGTGTGGTGGTTTGCATTTGCCTTTGCTGAGTTTTGTTATCTGAATTTCTTACTGTTTCTCCAATTTATCGAGGTCATTTTCCATTGTAAACCTGTTCTCCAGGAAATTACACCTTGAGTGCCTTTTTTTCATCGTGTATGTGCATGTTATAGTAATGGATCTACCTTTTTAATGAAAATTTGTGACAAAGTTAATAATCCTTCCTTATTAAAACTATGTAATTTCCCACTTCTCCTGCATCCACTCTGCCAGTGTCCCCGTTATTCTTTTTGATGTTGCTTGATGAGCAGGCAGACTTCACAGGTTCAGAGGTTCACTTCTGAGAAACACCAACTGTGGGCAGAATATTAGGTATTTAAGATTTTTTAGGTTAAGTTAACTGACTTGAAATTCCTTAAGTCCTCTTTTCTTGTCTTTTTGTTCTACAGCCCTCAAGAAACCCCATCCACTATTCTACCTATGAGTTCCTCAATTGTGCTGAATATTTAGTTTGGTTTGGGGATTTTTTTAAGACCAAAATTGACTTCTAAGGTCCAGCTTATCACAGGTGCATTGACTGCAGTAGTTACTCAGTTCATACCAGTTGATTATGTGGTCTGCTATTTCTAATAAAAATCAGTTCATTTTTCAGTTTATCCTCTATTAAAACAGTCCAAATCTAGATTAACTTCAGATGTTTCTCTGGAATTACACAAGATTTTCATGGGGTTAAGAGAGAATAGTCTTCTTCATTCCTCATTTCTGTAGAATTTCCCTGAACCTCCACCAGGAAAATTGCTTCAGAAATTATGAAAAGGGAATAATCAAAGAGGCTGCCAGGAAAAATGCAAACATGAACACTCAGGTTTTCATTATAATGACAGGCTGAGATGGTCACCTTTTAAGCAGAGTGCTTTATAGCAGGATTCTTCCTGCATGTAAAGAACCAGGACACAAGCATGATACCAATCTGAGGACAAGTGGTTGGCTCAGAGAATGTTTTTAATACCTGACCACTAGGAATCGTTTGTGATTAGTTTCAAAGGATGAAGCCAGCGAAACAGACAGAGAATCCAAATAACCTTCTGGAGGCTGCCATGACTAGTAAGATGAAACTCAGACGACATCTCAGAGGAAAACGTTGATAGCCTCTCATATATTCATCACAACAGATGCAGATGGAAGGAAATCATAGATGGCATGAGAATGCAATCAAGGAAACAATATGAAAAATTGCAAGGAAGATTCTGTAGCCAAAACAGAGATGGTGTTAACTCCAGTAAGGAGCTCTTCATATGATTAAACTGAAAACCCCGAATAGTTTGTATACAAAGAGCTTGTGAATAAAATGGAGAATTAAATGAAAAGAAGCTAATGCAATTCACAATAAATTCCAAAGCAAGGTCTACAATTAAGGTTTTGAATTCTCCTTTTAAAAAATTAGGAAATTAGTTAGTGAGTTGCCTGAATGAAGGAGCTTGAGGATTTCAATATAGAGAAAATATAGAACTCTATTAACTTTAAAGCACAAACAATGTTACACTACTGAGTGTGAGGTGGAGATTAAGGATGATCTAAATACAGTTTCTTACAAGACTGCTGACACACACAAGACATACAACAGCTGAGGCTCTTGTGTTTTGGTGTGGGTCTTAGTGTGCTACGGAGTAATGGCGTACTTTTGTGGCCTGTGAGTTGCAGAGCACCTGTGGACCTACCTTTGTGATTGACGGTGCCTAGAGCAACCCAGACACAGTGTCCCACGTTCTTCCATTTCATCTACCTAAGATTTTGATCAGAATTTACCCTGGGTAATAGAGTATCCTCCCACAAAAGTTTTTTTAAAAATAATACATTCCCATGGAACATTTCTGTTTCGGTCAGCCTGTGGTTTTTGATGAAAAAATGTCTTGTGGAAATCTCTCCAAACAGACCAAGTCTCCTTCAGACAAACTATAGATCCTCCGCTTATCAAAGGTAAATCTTGAACTTATCAAGTCTTATTGATCACCAAACACAAAGTAAATCCCGTAACACTGGAGTTGTTTTCTTCAGCTGAAGATTAGCCCTGCCAGCGATTTTTTCCTCATATTTTGATCACATTTTTCAAATGCAGGTTTGAGTACACACAAGACAAGACAAACAAACAACAGTTCAAAGAAAGTAGCAAACTCATTTGTAAAAATGTCATGCTTTTCACTTTCTGTGTACTCTTTCTCTCTTTTTTTTTCCTCTAGTTCAGCTACCATCTCAGGGTGCTAAGAAGTTTAAGTCCCTGCCTTTAAATTCCCTAAGGACTGGTGCAGTTATTCTCCCACCAGCCCCAACCTCCAGATCCCAGAAAAGGGGACATTCTCAGAGTCATTTGCTCTATTCTCTCTTGCCTGGTCTATCAGGAGAGCCTCTGAAACCAAGCCATGTCTTACCTGCTATCCCAAGCCAGAAGAAATCTAACCCTGCAGAAGAGCTTGAGAAATTTCTCACCAAACCAGACACTGAAAATTAACTCATTATACTGGCCTCAATCAGTGGAAATATATCTAAGAGCTTGTTACAAGATAACTGTACAGTAAAATCTCATTAATTTGCACTAATGATGCTCTTGTGAACTGGAGTGTAAATGAACAAAAAACAAGAAAGGATAGCACATCACAAATGCTGCACTGTGTATTTATATAGGCATTTTCATTATAGTTTTCATTTATGATGAAATTACTAAATCAATATTGAATGTGCTGTAAATCTATTTTGTGAATGGAATACTCATAACATGCAATCTTGTTGCAGCAATGTGCTGTTAAGCCTTTCATAGAAAACAGGAACAAAGAGTAAGATTTTCTGCATGATTTAAAAGTCGGAATTAGGGAAACATAAATTGACAGGGATTCTCTATAGTTTGTAAATGCAAAGGTGCTGATTCTGAGGCTGTATGCCATCAAAAATATATTTTTAAGATTAAAATGATAAGCTCAAAATAAAAGGCAGTTTTAGCAAACGACAGTTTTTGGCTCTTCATTTTTCACATACTTTCTACGTTTTAAGTTTGTGGGGTTTGTGAATTCAACAAGCAAAAAAAGTACAATGAAACACTAGTCCCTGTGGGACAGACAGGGCTATAGCACACACTGTTCAAAACTGTTTATTGCACAGAGAGATTTATGTCTCTTTCATATAATTCTTCATATTCCTCAGTGAGAAAAATATAATTGTGTACTGTTATTTTCATAAAACAAGGATTGCACGGTCCTGAGTTATTAGGCATTATTTCATCACTTTGATCACTGACCTGAAGGTGGAAATCTAACTAGACTGCTGTTCAGTCAAGAGCCTTGGCAAGAGCTATAAGACTTTGACTAACCATTTCACAAGACTGTCCTTTCGTAGAGGCCAACAAAGACGCCAATCTCTGCTTGCTTCAGGATTCTTACCTAAATCTTGCTGCTGTTACTCTGGAGGCTTCCGCACTTCTGATTATGGAGGGCCTGTGGGCATTACTGTGTGAGGGGGGAGGGAGGGGAAGTCCCCTTTTGTCACCCCTTCTCTATCACCATTGCTAGTAAACCTGTCCTACATTAGCTCTACATCAGCAGCTCATTCAACCAGGACATGGCATTTCTGTTTATCTCTAGATAAATGTTTTATTAGCTGTACAAACAGTTCTTTTGGTGTGTCACAGTAACAGACAAACCTGACATGAAAGAGAGGATAATCATGTCCCAGTAGCTGCAGTTTCCAATTTCCTTGAGGTAATGACTGCAAACAGAAGGATGGCTGGTGGCTGTCACAGACAGTCCCAGAAAGAAAAAAGCAGAGCACAACCGCTGCTCTGATGCAACACAGGGAAGAGGGAGCTTTTGCACACAAATAAAAGAATATTTTATTTTTAAACATCTAATCCAAATGTCAGGTGTCATGGTTTAACCCCAGCCAGCAACTAAGCACCACAAAGCTGCACCACTCACTCCTTCCCGGTGGAATGGGGGAGAAAATCGGAAGGGTAAAAGTGAGAAAACTCATGGGTTGAGATGAAGATCGTTTAATAGGTAAAGCAAAAGCCATGTGCACAAGCAAAGCAAAACAACGAATTCATTCACTACTTCCCATCGGCAGGCAAGTGTTCAGCCATCTCCAGGAGAGCAGGGCTCCATCACATGCAATGGTTACTTGGGAAGACAAAACGCCATCACTCCGAACGCCATCACATCCCCCTTCCTTCTTCTTCCCCCAGCTTTACATGCTGAGCATGAGGTCGTATAGTATGGAATATCCCTTTGGTCAGTTGGGGTCAGCTGTCCCAGCTGTGTCCCCTCCCAGCTTTTTGTGCACCCCAAACCTACTCGCTGGTGGGGTGGTGTGAAGAGCAGAAAAGGCCTTGACTCTGTGTAAGCACTGCTGAGCAGTAACTGAAACATCCCTGTATTATCAACACTGTTTCCAGCACAAATCCAAAACATAGCCCCATACTAGCTACTGTGAAGAAAATTAACTCTATCCTAGCCCAAACCAGCACATTCTCCACCCCTTATTCCACACCATTTACGTCATGCTCAGGTCCCACACTATCCAATACATTCTCATTACCCACCCCGCCACACACCTTCCCATCCTTTGATATAATACACAGATGTCATTCCCCTAGTCTATGGACCTCCCCTGTAAAATGTGTGTAAAAAGTCCAGGATGTCCACAAATGTCCACAAAATGTCCAGTGAGTTCATTTAGTCCATGACTTTGGGCTCCATCTCTTATGGTGGTCACTCAGGACAGGAGAGGCGGGGTGCTGCATGGCGTTATTGGGCACCAAAGCCAGCTCAGGGCAGGTCACGGCTGCACTTGCGCTGCTTCTTGTAAGGCTTCTCCTCCATTGGTTCAGGCGGCTCCTGCTATAGTAACTCCCATAACATGCAACTCAAATCCTGGGTTATAACAATTTAAAGTTATATCCATTACAATCTCCACCCCTGGTCGCTTTGGACCAGACCATAGGTTTAACATTGCAATGAACTTGTCCCCTTGCCCCTGCTCCTGCTTGGACTCATCCACAGACTGCAGTATCTTAGGGATGTACCTGCTCTGTCATGGGCTTATCCATGGCCACACGCTTTGAGGTGCTCCAGCATGACCTCATGCACAGCTACTGATGCTTCAAGGTGTACCTGCTGCAGCATGGACGTATCCTTGGGCCACAATCCCTTCAGAGGTATACCTGCTGCAGCACAGACATAACCACGGCCACAGACGCTTCAAGATATACCTGCTCTGGCATGGACTTATCCACGGCCACAGGCGCTTCGGGGTGTCCTGCTCCCACGTGGACTCACCCCACACTCACCCTGCTCCACAAGGTCACTGTTTGAGCTGCTCTGCTCTCCAGAGCCCCTAAGCTTCTCTGCCCTGGAACTCTACCAGTTGCAACCCCCAAATCCTCTATTCTGACTCCAGCCCTTTTGTACTTCTCCCTGTGGCCTCATGCAAAAGACAAGTGGTTCATAAGTCAGTTCTTAGAAACATTCAAGCTTCAGTGCAGACCTTAAGCCATTATCAAATGGTACAGAGCAGACGGTTTTGGTGCAGGCTGCATAGAGGAGAAGGAAAACCTAATTCATACAGCTCTGGCTGGCAGTGAATAACCTCTATGTTAATGCTAAGTGTCAGTGTAGACATTACGAGAATGAGGTTTGTCTTCGCGGAGTGAGAGCCACCAAAGAAACCACTCTGGCAGAGATGAATTATCTTTAGTTTAAGACACTGCTTGGGAATGGGTGCAGTGTGTGGAAGGAAGAGAAGACCAAATGGCATAGCAAGGAAATCCCAGTGAGGTCAAATGTTTGTAACTCCATCGCCACTCTAGCCCTTTTGAGTGGGTAAGAAAACTGAGCTTTTTGCTATCAACTGGGATGCCTCAAAAGAGGCAGGTCACGTGCTGCAACTCCATTTTTGCCTGAGTAGAAGGGGATCCTCGTTGCTATTATTGGCTTTGAGAGAGGGGGTGAATCTCTCATCTCTTGTGTTACCCTGCCTGTCCAGGGACCAGGAGAGTCCTGGGCTGCCTAATGGCAATCGTATAAAAGCTGTGGTGGTGCCCATTTGTTTGCCAGCTGCGGTTCCATGCTGCAGACAAAGATACAGGAGCAGCCTGTGTTGGCTTCCCATAGAGGCTTGAACAAATTTCAAATGTTTCCAGTATTACAGCAAGAGAGAAAGGGAGAGACATTCCCCCACACCTTAGGCTAGACACTTCCATTCCCAGAAAGGAAGTAATCAGCTTCTGGTTTTCCTATTCAGCAGTGCTTTGTTAATGCAGCATGGGCAGACAAAGCTGAATAATGAACAATTTTTGATCAAAGTTAACACTGTCTTTCAAATGAAATTCCTTCAAAAATGCAGAATTTCAGGTGCAGTCACCTGAAGCTAGAAACACATTACCACTGCCTCCTCTCTATATAATCAGTTTACAGGACAGGAGACATCTGCTAGCTGACTTTTTCCTATCATTTCCCCCTTTTTCCCTCATCTTTTTCTAGGAAGAAACATTTTTTTCCCTGGGTCTCCAACCCAGGAAACAGACTTTTTCAGGAAAGGAATGCAAATCTAATTGCCTGTTCAAGGGTAAGCACAGAATACAGTACTTACCTGAACAGAGACAGTCGTAAATGCATGGTAATCTGAACCAAAATCCAGGTCACTTTTCTAATGTGTTTCTTCTGTAGACTGTCACTAAAGAACTAGTTCATAATTTACCAATTACAGATCTTTTAAAAATTAATGCTCAGAGAAAGCACTAAAAATTATTCTCAGAAATGTTCCCACAAGGAATTATTCTTATCTTTTGGGTTTGATAGCCAAACTCTACAGTAAATAAGCAAGTCGAATTAAGTTGAAGTCTTTCCCCTTCAGAGGAGAGCAGACTGTTGACTGCAGCATACTGCATGAAAGATAACAAATGAACCAATACCTACTTAAACTACACTGACCTCTTACTCAGACCTTTCCTGGAAGATAATGGCAGGAGAGACAATAAAAGGCTAACACAGTTGATTAGCAATTGCCAAGAAATGTCTGGTCAGTAGGTCATGACAGAGATTTTTTTTCCTCTGTCTAGTGATTAAATATCTCTGGTACATTCTTCTGTGGCACTAGTTGAGTGTTAACTCATAGAGTGTTGCAGTACTCAGGTGTCTGGGGAGTTTGGCTTGGCATAGAGAGCTAAAAAAATATATATACATACAGGATACCTTTTCTGACCAAAACACAATATGCTTCCTCACTGGAACATGCTCTACATTCCATATATCATTCTTATGAACAGAATTTGAAAATGCTTTTAGAAATGGTGCAGCCTTTATTCCAGTGGACCATTTACTCATACATTGATACTGAATGGAGTGGTCCACTCTTCCAGTAAGCTGTGCAGGAGGTTAGTATTAGACCATTATTTAAAACAGAGAAAAATGTTCATATGTAAAACAAAGAATCGTCCAGTATTACGGGGATCTTTGAAAAGCTATTCTATTGATGAGCAGAATATCTGATGAGCAGGCTAATTTTCTTGTATAAATACCTAAAGAGGAAGCTATATCCTCTAAAATTCAGTCCTAATAAAGTATTTTAAACACCCCTACCCTCCCAAAGGTGGAGATCTCTGCCCCTTCACACTGAATACACTGCATTCTTCTACCATTACCAAAGAGGAGTCTGCACAATCCATGTATTTTTCCACTGCAAAATATCAGAAGCATTGTAGTTACCACTTTGGGACATAAAAGCATAGCAACTTTTCAAACAATTCTAACAGGGCTAAAAGAGCTCATCTGATCATACTGTCATCATAAGTCATCAGACCCGTTACCCTGCATCTGCATTATAATAATCATTTAGAAGAAGACAGAAGTGTTGAAAGTACACATTATTTGCCTTTATATTTTAAAAGTGGAATTTTTCTCTCACTATTTTCATAGGGTTTTCCTATGTTCCTTAGTTTCAAAGAAAGCAAAGATTTTCCTGTGCTGTCCGTATTGGAAAAGCTCAACGTTACGATAGAGGCAGTTTAGACCAGAGGTTGTCAGGTGTCCAGCATGAAAGCCACCTATAACCAAGGGCAGTTAGTAGTACTTGATGTGAAGCAGTTGACACAGAGCCAAGAAATAAAATCCAGGCCCATTGGGATCCTAAAATCCAAGCGTTCCCCCCCTGCCAGCCAACACTGTCAAGGGCCTGCCTTCGGCAGCTGCCACTGAGCCTAGTAAGGTCTGCAGACACCTACATGGTACACCTTCCTGCAGTAACTTTCCATTCCCCATCTCACTGTTTGTGGTGCTCTAGGGTTCTTCGCATCATGGTGTGACCTTCTGCTGCTCTGCAAATACCAGGAAGAACCTGCAGAGCCAAAGGGGTGTTCATACCTGTCCAAGAGTACTTGACTCTATGCACATGTGCCTTCCTGCACCTTTGTGCATGTTTCTGTGCTCAGTGTGTGGGATCCCGTCCTCAGGAAGAAAAATGTGGTGGAGTTCCTTGTATCACACAGGAGCAGACTGAAGCTGTCTGAACACATCAGTGCACTAACAAAAGGCTAGGTCCAAGCCCTCCGAAGGTGTCGCTGTAGCCATGATCACCACTACAAAAGACTCCACAGTCATAGTCTTCCCTATCAAGATTACATCGGGAAGATTAGTTTGGTAAGAGGACAAGTGAGGGTAAGCGGCAGGAGAGGTAGATCCCCTACTTGAACACACAGTGGTACAAACTTCAGCTATAATTTCAGCTTGTCAACTCAGTTCAAAGTAGCTTTGCACATATACTGAAAACTATGGAGACCTTCCCACAGTGTCTGAATAGTTGGCTGCACTTAAATGATTGAAAAGAAATGGGACTGTATCTTTCATACACAGAAGTTGAGGGTAAGTATCATCTGAAGAAGGAAAAAATATAAGGTCTAACCAGAAAGGCTACACAGTTGTAAAGACTGCATTTTCAGTTTCTAAAATTTGCCAATCCTGTCCTGTTTCTGAAGTTACTATTTGTGGTAGACTCTTGGATATGAGGCCGAGATTTATTACCAAGAACAGCTAAACCAAACTGTTAAGTGATGACTTAACCCAGAGGGAGGCTCTGCCTCCTGTTCTGTCCAACTCCTAGTACCAGACAGATGTACTTTTTTCTGATCTGGAGGTCTGGACCTTCTTAAAGGTTCATTCACCCTC